>NC_044244.1:28896094-29198594 GCF_003957555.1 Calypte anna
TGGGATTAGACCTGTTTGGGGTTAGATGAAAAGACAACCGTGGATCAGAGAGAGACAGGGAAGGACTGAAGTTACTCTTCTTTCAAGTTCACCACTCCCATGTTTTGTTCCCAAGTTTTCACCTTCCCTTTTCTCTTTTGTTCTGTGTTGGTGTGATATCACGTTCTGCAGTGAAATGGCTGATGGCAGTCATGCCTTGGGAGTAGCAGCACAGACTTTATTTCTGAAATGACAAAGAGATGATGAAGATCTGTGAAGCCTTGGGAACAAATGCCACTCCTGTTTTTTTTTAGTGTGTAAACACACAAGTTTGACTGCAGCTCTTGCTGTTATCGACCTTGTGATCTTCCTTCAATGCCTTTATCTCTCCTGTATTTCCTTCTGTCTCCTTTACCTTCTGCCTCTTGGAAAAGATTTATTGGCAGTTGAAACTTTCATTATAAATATATTTGAAAAATTATATGGTTGTCCATGTCAGAGGTTAGGAGTTCTTCTATAAATATTACATGAATTCAAGTGTGGTTAGAAATAGCTAAAGAGATAGCAGGACTCTTTAACATTGCATGCAAATAGCACCCTAGCCCATTCTAATTGGGTTGTTTTTTGGGGATTTTTTTGTATGCTTATTCTTGATTCCTCTCCAAACACGCACAAACCGTAGATGGAACAGATTGCAAAGTCTGCTTTTGGGGGAGAAACAGTCTAGTAAGAGGCTCCTTGGACCCAAGAGGGATTTAGGGATCCATGCTCAGGGCCGTGCCTCCCCACGCAAGCATCTCAGTCCATTGCATAAAGTGACAGAAGCATCATGAGGGCTCTCTGGAGCCCAATATGTGGCATCCCTTCAGGCCCTCTTGTTCACAGCTGTCCCCACAGCCTCACTCTGCTGCTGTACAGCCTGCCAGCATCACTCTCCTGCCTCCCTGGGTGCAGGCAGACAGCTCTGGGCTAGTACAACTAATTTTTTTTTACTTCAAACAGTGGGATTTAGCAGTTTTTCTCTCACATGGAAATACCTGCTAAGTTTCCAGATCCTTGTCTGAATGCAATCTCATGCTCGGGGGACCTTTTCACCTATTGACTGTGGAAAACTATTTGACTTTCACTAAAGACATGGTATTAGCTGGTGTGTAATCTCCCAAATAAGGATGGAGCAGCAAGTTTCCAATTTCCTCTTTGCAATTTCACCTAAAATTGAGGAACACACGTTGGTAAGCCTGAACTCAAAGCAGGGAAGAGGCTGGCTCCAGCATCAAGCAGCAGCATGGTAAAAAATACTGCAAAGGGCCATGCCCCTTCCCCAGAACACAGGACCTGCCCTCTGCATCTCTTTGAGGAGAAGAGCTTTTTCAGGTGCTGAATGCTGATGGATGCCCAGTGCTGGGTCTCTGTGAAGGGACCAGTTTGAGCCCTTTTCCTCCAAAACCAAAGACAAAGGCACTGAGCTCTCTACATGGAATCGAGTTCCTCTGGCTTAGCCAGATGCTTCGTGTCCACCAAGGAATGCAGTAGGACTGGGTGCGTGCTCTTAGGCTGCTTCTGTTGAAAAACAAAATGCACGGACTTAAAATCATCACAAAATGAAATGGGAAAGTCAAACCTCATCATTTCAAAATTTTCCCACAAAGTAAAAGAAACACTGGAAATGGATGGCTTGTCACAGGCTGTTTCAGTGGAAATGAAACTGGTCTCTGGGAGAAGACTGTTCATCAACGTGTTTTGGGCCAGTTCTGTCAAAACAAGCTTTGACAGAAAATGCTCTGGTTTTTTTTTTACCCAAAGGGCAAATGAAAGAGATAAATCTATGGCACTTTGACACTGGTGTCTGCTGGATAACTTCTAATGATTTGTTTGCTCCATCTGGCAAGAACTTAAAAGGCTTATTGTCTGATCGCAAATAATACCTGATGATGTTCTTAAGTTGTCATTTAAAATTAGGCTGTTACAGTAGAGCCTACTGCTGGATGGCCAGATACAAAGAAAAATACGAGATTAGGAAAAAGCAGTCTGAAAAAATAAACAGGTGGCAAGAAAATTACAACTTTGAAAGCCCAGAAGAGGAAGAAAGCTCTGAATACTGAGTCAGTTATTTAATTAGAGCTTCACAATTTCCTAAATATGAAAAATAGCATCTTACTATTTACCTTACCTCTAGGAGAGTAAGAATATGTCATCTTAGAGAAAGAAAATATTTCCCAATATGATAGAACTTCCATTTTCAATATTGGTATAATAACAATGCATTTATTTTGTAAAGAACACAACCAGTGATATTTCTGTGCTGAACAAAAGAGCACTATATCCAAGAAAGTCTCAAAAGGGCAACTTGGCTTCATAATCAAATATCAAAATGATTTTGAAAAATCTAATAATCCACCATCTCCCAGCAATAAATAATAAATCCAGCAAACATGAACTTAGAAGGAAAAAAGTCTTCAATCACAGTAATAGTTCTCCTGCTGCCCAGTTTATCAGATTATCTTTTCCTTTTCAAAACAATACATTTTTCCAATCCCATTTATTCCTGTAGCTTCTGGTCTGGGTTCAGCTCTTGGATACACTGTTCAAATCCAGAGTAACTAAACAAAAACCATTCTATCCAAGTGGGACCTTATCTCTGGGTTCAGTAGGAACTATTGACCAATGGAGCTGCACAAACAGATTACAGAGAGGTAATTTTTGTGTTTCAAAGCATGAGCTCTCTATACTGAACACCTCACATAACATTGGCTTAGCTGAGCATTTGCCTAGCCAGACTTATTGCAATACTGTTTTAAATGGAGCCTTTCTTTGTGCAGCAAAGAGATTATTTTTCTCCTTTATGTGGTTTCATTGTGAATTAAATGCAGAGAGGTGAACCTGAAAGGAAGACTCTTGTTAAAAGATAAACTCTATGTAAGTAATCCCATCCTTCTCAGACAGATAAATCTCTGAATCATCCAACAGCCTTCAGAACCCCACCTGATCACCACACATCCACCACTATGATTTCTACCACCAAATGTGCTGTCCTGGCATGGCAATGTGCCTCCAGCTGACCTAGGAGACATTGGTGATCTCCTCCTGCCTACAGTGCCAGGTGCTGTGCTAAGGTCATACTTCTCCTGCTCTCACAGGATTAAGAGGTGATTTATAGAAATTTCACATCCTCTCTGGGCAAACATGTTCAGCTCTGTCCTCCTGATGGTTTTTTGGTAATGTCCAGACTGGACCTCATGAGCTATGATTTGTGGCCACTGCCCTGTATTGTATCATTAGTTATTTCATGAGGAATGTTTGCATCCTTCACCTTTGAAACATGCTGTAAGGAGCTGCAAGCAGCTGTTGGGTTGCCCCAAGGCCTCTTCTCATGAGACTTGGTGAGCCCACCAGAGCTTCCCTAGGGCAGACCTAAGAAGGCACTGTGGGGTGGCAGTAGTTGAAAAGATGGAATGCTCCTCAGGGTTTGGAGATGGGAAGCTCTGAGGAGTGGAAAATATGCAATATTCACTACAGCACAAGTACATTGAACATATTAAATCAGCGTGCTTTTGAGGCAAAACAAAAAAAATAACTGATGTTTAGTCTAACAATGCATCTCCTACTGCTGCCAGGCTTCTTCTTCAGGCACTTGTGAATGAGTTTTCCTCTCCTTGCAACCTTTGAGCTTAAAAATGAATCAAACAGGGAGAAGGGAATGCAGAGAGGTCGGGGGGGAGGGTGTTTGTTGAATTAATTGAAAGCAGCATCCAAACCTAGTTCTGATTACAAGCGTCAAGCCTTTTTTGAAATATCTCAGAAGAGTGGAAGTCTGGGCAGATTTATGGTTGTGCATACTCCACTGGTTTTTATTTTGGAGGTGTATATATATGAGCAAAGATTAAAAGCCAAAACAAATGTCTAAATCATCGTATATTGGTGGTACAGTGGGATAAATACAGCAGAGACCTCAAGATTCTAAGTAATGCTGATTGTAAAAGATAATTACATCTTTGAATTCACCTCACTGAGACTCAGCAAAAATAAGCCCTAAGAATTATGAGAACAATTTCATCTGTGCTATTACCTCGTCTCAGTTCTTAAAGTGTTCATTTTCTATTTTGATGTGGATTGCATTAAAAAGAGAATGCATTATAGACTTTAAAGTGGTTTTATTTAGTGCAAGATTCCAACAGAAGGTGGTCACATCAAACCCCTGAATTTCTTGAGATGATAATACTACCTCCCCTAAAAAGCATTACTAGTAGTAAAAATATTGCCTCCCATAATCAGAGCCCTCTCCCATCAGATAGGTTCCAAACTGATACATGTACAGGAATCATTTCACCATCGTTAATATAAAGCTGTTATTAGGATATGGCTATATTTACCAAATACTGAAATAGAGTCTTTTTTAAGGAGAATCTTGGAAAGTAATTTGGGAAATTGTGATTATGAAAGGTAATATTAAAGAAGACCACCTGTACAGCAGCAGATTTATAAAAAGTGGTCCTTTAGTGACCACAAATAGTGGGGATCATATTTTACATCTCTCCAATTGACAATAAATTGGATTCATGTACATGCAGAATATCCAGAGTCTGAGGCATCTCTCGTATGAATTATGTACATAAATAAATCAGTCAATAACATCCTCTATCCAGAGAATTAACCCTATAAAATCTGACTTTTTAATCTACTCCTTGCTGACAAACAAAGATTTAGTGTGCCCATGTGTATTCTAAACCAACTTGATTGGTCAACTTCCATATGTACCATCATGTGCAGAGAGTACCAGCACAAGTTTGGCTGGATTTTCTGCAGTTACATCATACAGCAAAAGTACAAAAAAAAAAAAAAAAAAAAAAAAAAAAAAAAATATTCTGAAGCTAATCAATATCTGGAGGGAGTGCTGGTGATTATATTTGTGAATATGCTAGGATCTCAACAAATACTCCTGAACTTTTCTCCACTCCCAGAGGAAACGCCAAGCACTAGTAACATCCAATTTATGACCTTAGCAATGGCCATTAGTGTTTGTTTCCTGCAACCTGGCGGGCACTGTACATCCTTTACAAATAACAGTTGTATCTGAATAATCTCCACATGACTGTCCTCAAGTAATGCTGACTTGATCACCTGCCTGTCCATGCATAACTGAGCAATTCAAAGCAAAGGCCTTTCTTGTAGACTGTGATGACTATATAGCAAGATCTAGCAGAATCTTTAGACCTTTGCAAGTTCTCTCCATATAACTGATGTTGTCAAAAAAGGATTTTCAAAGCTCCTGGAGTTTATTTCTTCCCTCAGGATGAGCCCAGTAGAGCTATCTGTTAAGTATGCTCCCTTGTTTCCTATGATAATACTGATGTACATTTGTAAAATCAGTAGAGTTCTATTAGCAAATGCCTGGTGTGAGAGGATTGAAAAGCATGTACAAAGGAGATTTGGATTTGTTTCTGCTAATCCTGCTTCAGGCTGAGGAGCCTGAGAATGTGATGTGATCCATTTTTAAGAGTATTTTCTAGATCTAATATTTTTCTGACCTCTCTGAAATACACAGGATCTTATATCAAAAGAAGTGGACATTGGGAGAGCCCATGCTTTCATAAATTTGTTATTTGGGTTCTTTACTATTTAAAAGTGATGTCAGTCAAAGGAAAAGATGGCTCATTTGTTTGATCAAGAGTTTTGTGAATAGAAATGTCAAGCAGAAAGTTTCCTCCTTAGGAGTCTATTGCTGTTTGAGTGCTGATTATGGAACATGAAAGACACATTCTACCTACCTTGCTCAGGATAATAAATCATTAAATTGGAAGCTTCAGTCACCCTACAAAGTTTGATAACAACATTAATAGAATTAGTAGCTTATCTACCTCACCAGGAGATTGTTAAAAACAGAAGCTGCAGCAACAAGGAAAAAAAAAAAATGAAAGAAATTTACTTTTATGGCCAAACCTGGTTGTAGTTCTTATATTTGACAGTAAGGCAGAAAATGTGCTTTCTATTGTTCTCTCACATAATTATACAACCTTTTTGAAACAATGGAAGAAATTCTATCCATTATTGCCTGCTTGTTTGGGTTTCATGCATAATTAAAGCTGTACAAAGGAAGCCTCTGATCAGACACTAACAAGCAGAACAGAAAGAGTCCAGCAGCAACCTGGTGCTGATAAACAGGAAATCTGAAGGGCTGATAAGCAAAGAGCCATTGTTATCCAGGAGAGGATTTACTAGCCTCTGTTCAGTTTGTTTGCTGGCTTCAGGGCAGGATCATCTTCTGTAAAAAATATTGAGTTTTAATTGCTCTTCAGTATGCCCAGGTTCAACGCATCTTGAAAGAAGTCAGATTTCCATCAGTTTCAGTGGGACTGAGATGGTGCTGGAGATGTGAGAACAAAACCTACATTTCTTCCTCTTTCCAACTATGCCTTTGTGCAGCACTCAAGTGAATCTGAAGCCTGCTCAAATAATCTTTGCTGCACTTAAAAAAAAGAGATAGATTTGAAGTTTACCACTTCTGGGTAAGAATGGGAAGCACTATGCAGTAAAAAAGACTCCAAAGCTGCTAAGTGTGAGTAAAATGGGAACTAGTCCTACTCTCAGTCTGGCTGTGTGAAACTGAAGCAGGATTTAGAAGCTCCTCCAAAAATAACTCATCTGGCTCTGTATATTCAAGTGTGAGGAAGCTAGCAAGAAAGGTGACATTTTCCCCCAGGCTGTACAGAAGCAGCAGTTTTGCTGGGAGTGTTGCAGTGTCTCTCACAGCTCATGTGCATGTCCTGACAGCATTCCAAGCAGTGGGACCAGCCCGGCTAAGGATACCATCAATGTGATGCCCCACTCTAGACAATGTCTTTTCTCTTAGTAAACAACAGCATTGTTGCCTGAATACATATTCCATGTGCATATTCCATACTAATCCAGTGTGATCCTGCAGCCTTCAAAACTGTCCTCAGCCTAAGATATCTTCTAGGCCATGGAACAGGGAGGGAGACAAGGTTAGGCAACAAAATTAACATCAAGGTTACTGCTGATGTTGATGCTCATAAGAATGTCTCACATTGCTGGACTGGATATGGAAGAACTGAAGCCACGAGGCAGGACAAATTGCCTTATAGAAAATTTTCACCCAATAAATGTTGATGGGTTGATGTGCATCCTAAATTGGATGCAGAAATACTATGCTTTTGAGGGAAAACTGTGCCCTTGGTAAGTATCTCAGAGAAGCTCCCTACATGGGGTCAAATGAGCAAAGAGAATGTTCTGGGGAAAAGCACAGAGCTAAAGCAGGGTTTTGTGCTCTGGAAATGAAAGAACCCTTTGAAATACCCAGAGCTCTAGCCAGGAGAGTCTGGGAACCCAAAGACCAACCCAGTCTGCCCCAGAGCTGACACCCAAGGCTTGGTTTAGGGGTGTCACATAACAGGAATCCAACCAGACAGAACCTCCCTAACTCCTCTCCCTTGTCCTGGCCAGGATTTTCCAAGTTACCTGTACATAAAGTCTATCTGGTGGTGTCTGAGATGCCCTGGATGATCTCTGCTCTCCAGGGGTGAGGATCCCCAGTAGGATCCACTGTCATTGATGCCACCCTGTGCAGGTGTCCATGGTACCCCAGGACACCTCAAATAGGTGTCTGTAATCAGTCTGTAATCAGGCAACTGAATTCACTCATGTTTCATAAACTGAATTCCCAAGGAAAAAAAAAAACAAAAAACAAAAAACAAAACAAAAAAACAAACAAAACCCAAAACAAAACAGAACAAAAACAAACCAAAGAAGCAGAGTTTTGTAAGGAGTTTTATTCAGTGCTGGGCTCAGCTCCTTACCAGAGAAGGACTTTGTGCAGGTCTTTTTTGCACAAGTTTTTACATTGTCTTTATAGAAGCTGCAGAGGTAAGAGCACAAACCCAGCTTATTTACAAAAACTGACTTAATGAGATTTCATTAAGGAGACTTGGGACTTCACCTCATAATTGGATGAAACAGGGAAAGCCTGAAAACCAGACATCTGACAGACCTAGGAGTCCTCAAGATCTTGACCTTAGTGTTCCCTGCCACAGGTATTATCTGTCTTCCAGTCAAATATCTGAAGGAAAGGAGACAAAGATCTCTGAACAGTCACTCTACAGAGTTTGGATGAGGCTGACATGCCATAGGTTCCATTGGAGGGGGAAGGATTGCCAGGGCAAAGGTTGGAGTCAATCGTCTTTAGTCATCTTTTAAGTCACTATATTTAAATGTCTTTTCTGGGGGGGCTCTTGCTCTCTGGAAGACTTGTAAAAGTCTGATTGATTACTTTTGCAGTCTCACATTTGAAAATTTCCCCACAGTCTTAAGTCAGCTTGGGCTAACAAGGGCGGGGAAGTTTACTAGAAAAGAGTAAAAAAAAAGTTAATTTTTTACCTTGCTGCAAAGACATGTGAATAAATCTAGTAAACCTATGACAGCTCATAAACTATAGGAGATACCAAGTTCATTATATATTACTATTAACATTTGTAACCTCAGGATGTAATGTACATGCATATGTAATATCTGGTGGTCAATCAAGGGTATGTGAGTAGCTGCAATGCAAGCCCAGATTATGCAGCAGGCTCCCTTGTGTGCTGGGAAATTTATCCAGAAAAATATTTCTAAATAGTTTTCAGTTCCACTTGAACTTTATAGTCATTGAACATTAACGACTGGATGAAATAAAAGCTTAGAATTAAAATATAAAACCAAAATACATTTCAAAGCTTTTAAGTCTGTGTTCTGAAATATTTTCTCTTTTTTATGATAGTTAAAAATACTTGCCAGAGCTCATTTCACACAGCTCTCAGTTCTGCAGATTCCATTCTGCTTTGTTAAAATACGAATTCTCAGTCTATGGAGTGAAATATTAAAATCTGCCTTAGAAGATTTTAATCAGCTATAGGACTTGTATGAGTAAAGCAAGGAAAACTTAGCAATATTTTTCTTCTGAAGTAAACCTACTTGTGGGAAATCTGTTTCTAGTATAGCTTTATTTCTGTTTCTGAGTTGCCTACTAGCTAGCCAACACATATTTCTTATATAGCATTTGTTATTCACTGTTATTGTATATTTTTATATTAATGCATAAATATCTTTACAAGGTTTGTAATCCTATTGTAATAAATGATGAATAAATGGGAAAAAAAGATAATGTGTGCCCTCAAGACACAAATATTGATAAATATTTGCTTAGTTGCTTAGAGAAACAATTTCCTGCACATGGCTTGTGTGAAGCTATTAATTTCAGCAGTCCACTGCAAGGGTTTCTCTGTGTCCTGTATCACAGGCTACTTATTTTGTTCTCTAACTGGATGACAAACTTTCAAAGCAATAGAAAGATGAATGGTGAACAGCAAATAGGACATTTCCTAGAGGAATTTTTGGGCAAATGACCACCTGTACTAAAAGCAGTGGAACACAGAGGACTCATAAATATTCACACAAACATTTGACAGTTCTCCAAATGTTTGCAAATTAGCAACATGGCTTTGCAAATAACAATGACACTATATATTTACTGGAGGAAAAAAAAGCAGAATATATAGACAGAGTGTTCAATTGAGCATACTTCCAGGTATTTTCTGTTTAAAGCTCTCCACCCTTTTTAATGACTTCTATCATCTCTTTCTTAAATTAAAGAAGTATTGTCCCACATGCCACTTTCAAGCACTTTTCTGAAACCAGTGACAATGTACTTGTCTCCAGACAGAATTTTCCAGTGACAGAATACCAAGCACAAGAGATATGGCAAGGCAGTATTTTTACAGAGATCTCCCATAGAGGTTGTCTGGGATGGAAATTCTTCCCAGGAAGGCAATAATTCTAGAAATGTTTTCGTAAAACTGTTGACATCCATGGCTATTAAGGAGAAACATGCAGTAAAATTCCTGCCCCTTCCAAAGACATCTGTACACAGACACTTTTTTTTTTTTTTTTTACATGGCCAGAAAACAAAAGTAGCCAACAGAAGCCCTTGTGCATCCAAGCAATCAAACCCACTGCAATTAGAAATAGGCCACTTAAGATAATAGCATTTTCCACAGATGCAGAAAAGCCACAGGTGGTTAATCATGCACTGAAAAGATTTGCTAAACATACCAGAAGACCAAAGATTTGTAATTGCATACTTTTTGATTGAACAATGGGGGCTTCACATTTGCTTCAAAAAAACCTCAACAAAAAAAGGCAATGAATAATCTGAGACATCAGTGTAACACAAGCCCATCTCTGAATAGTGTGATTCAGCTGAAGTTATAAACAGTACAAGGAAAGAGGAAATATCTCATGAGTCTACAACAATGCATTACTAATTACAACAAAACAGAATTATTTCAGTGAAAAAGAATCTTCTGAAATGTTTCTATAAAGAGGAAAGAAAACTGAAAAGCAAAATGTTAACCCTTCCTAATTTTACGTCCAGCTCAGAAGCAGAATGACTGCTTACTATTTATAGGGCACCACAAATGCACAAGGCTTCTGTGATATATATAAACAGCTTCCCACTTTAAAGGGTTCACAGTGTAAGCATCAGATCTGTCAAGTGCTACCATCAATCACAAAGTTTTGTTTCCTGGGTTTTTCCTTTCTCAACCTAACCTTTAACTCACCTGCTGCTCCTGTTCTGCTTGTGTTCATGAAAAAAACAGCTTGCAGAGCATTCCCAGACTGATTCAGTGATTTCACAATGGACACCACCCTGTGCAAGAAATTAGATAATCAATACTGTTCTGAAAGATGGAAGTTAGATTGTCCCATCAAGCTGTTGAAACAAATAACAATCACAGTACAGACTAAAATATTAATTGCTTATTTAATGAGCCCTTCAGTAATATTTATTGTTAAATAGGGGAGCATTTTTTTCCCCTTACATATTACTGGGAGCTTCTCAGCACTCTCATTTTGTAGCCCCAGTGTTACCAAAGTGACAAAATCTCTGGTGTATTTCTGAAACAAAACCCTGATGAAAGTGCTTCAGAATAGGGAGAGCAGCTCTTCTGTGTTTTACAAGAAAGGAAAATGGGATTTTTCCAGTGAACTAACACAGAAGTTCTAAATTCAGCCTGTTAGCTGCATCACAAGATGCTGAAAGGTGCAAAATGTGGTGGATGAATAAATAGAGAAAGAAGTAGAAAATCTCTAAAGCAAAACACAGCAGAACTGAAGGTCTCTGTCAATCAGCTAGTGTTTCAATTGTAATGATGAACATGACACTGGAAGTTAATTTACTCCATAGAAGTGAAGAGTTGCATCTGCAAGCTTTGACTCACTGTCATCACTCCCCTTCTTCCCTGGTCTCCCTGGAGTATTTTTCAATACTATCCATTCCTTCTTTATCTGCATTTAATATCAGGTGGTTGTTTGGGGTTTTTTTATTTTTCAAATGAAATTCCAAATGATTTTGTCTTTGAGAAAACCTGGCAACTGAGACCTTAAAGAAGGACCAGTCATGGACATGAGGACCTGTGCCTCAGGGGAGCTGAAAAACAAGTCACCTGAGCAAGGATTTGAATTCAGTTCACTTATGAAGAAATGCTGATATTATCTACCTCTTGAAAAGACCCCTATATGCAGACCAGAAAGTGGAGGAAGTAGAAAGCCTTCTGACTACTAAATGTTTCCCATTTATCGTGGTTTCTGTGATATCCTGGCAGAGATTGATTTATAAAGCCAGTGGTCCTTAGTAGTTGCTAGGAAACAGTGCTCTGCACTCCATCTGCACACGAGGGGATGTGCAGCCAGAAAGTGTGGCTTCTAATCGAGTAATTCTTCTGACTTCAACCTTGCACAGAGAAATATCAATTCCTGGCTTTTCCCAGAACAGCATAAGCTGGTTTTAGTCCTGTGAGCATGTATTGTTGCTTAAACTAAGCTCAGATAAACTGAGCTCATAAGAACTTTTTTTCCTCAGATGAAATGACCATATTCCAAGGGCAGAGTTTACTCACTTGAGAAATTAAGGAAAGCCAGGAATAAGCTGGGAGGAACTTCCTGGGTTATACATCCAGTCCTTTGATATTTATGACAATCTACCAAATTCCCTTCTTATATTTACCAAGCACCATCTTTAAAAAAAGACAAGATTTTGGCCATTACAAGATGCACAGGTAAATTTTAGTCCTCTTTTAATTTCTAGCATAAATTTAATCCTGGGCTTTTGTGTGCATGTCAACATTGTCCTTTCAGCTAAACAGCTTTCTTCTCCTTGGTTGTTACCACTTCAATGAATTTTTAGGCAGTAATCCTATCTATCCCCTCTAATTGTTTGTTCTTTTTTTGACTAACCAAAGCCAACAAGAGCCCCTTACACCTGTATGCTAAGCTCTCTTTTCCTGTTATATTGTGATGCAGCATTTTTCTGTGCTTCTTTGTTTGAATTTTTCCTTTCTTGAGTGTTGGTGACCAAAAATGTGCAGAGTGGTTCCAAGTAACTAACACAGTGCCCCAGTGCTTCCCCCTCTCTGCTGGAAATCCTTCTGTTACTCACTAGTATATGATTAATTTTTTTCACACCATGGATCAGAGGTGTCTTGTGATGGGCAAATACAATTCATCTTTTTTGTCTTTTTTTCTTCCCATTTTCAATGGGTAGCAACCATTCATGTTATTGTTACTTAAAAGAATCATCCTGTATTTTGTTCTAGTTCATCTAATTCCATCCTATTCTTGCTGGCATCAAGTTAGCCATATTCTTACTGTATTTGCCCTGTTGATATAGGTGGGTGCTTCCCAGTTTTGTACCTTCAACAAATTTAATTACTTCACATCCACTTCTTGATCACTAATAAAAGTATTTAAGGAACATCATTTGGAATTTAGCTGTAGAGCATTAGTTTCCCTTTCAGCATAATCCATCACTGTCTGCCCTTTGGGCAATTCCTTGTTCTGATTCTCATCTCACAGAGTGCCTAGCAATTATGCAAAATATTTTACTCAAGAACCATTAGGCTGCAGCTGCTGTGTTACTATGCTTGCCTTGGCTAAAATATTGAAGAAGCCTGAAGCTTGGTACCTTTTAGTAAGTTGATACTGTATTTTAGGGCATTTCTTACTCTCCTTGTTTGTAATTAACCCCAAAAATCTTGTACAGCAAAATGCCTGATCTATGACCTCAGGTTTGCCCCTTAGCATCTTTTTTTAACTGAAGACATCACACTAACCTCCAGTCAGATGGACATACCATCTTGAGGAGACCTGGTTCAAACTCTGTGTAGCCATTTCCACTTTCCATAACCCTATTTCCCATATACACTACTGCTATTGCATCTGTCTTCCCCCTCCTCGTCTACAGGGGCAGAGACAAAGAATTCACTGTTTGGGGGGGTATCACTAAAATAGCTTTAAATACCATGCTTACTTTTTTTCTAGTTCTTAATTCATCATGGCTGGAGAATCTTTCTTTGGTTTTCTCTTTGGCAAATATCAATGACCTGTTTAGTAGAATTATTTCTCCAGTGAGGTCTGGAGTTCATTGGTCTGACAATACAAATTTAAGACCAGAACTCTACCCCAATTCAATGCCTTTACTCTCAGGCTGCTTTGCTATGGTATGGCCTTTTTACAATTAATAACCCTAACTACCAAGTTGTCTTTGAATATATTTCCATTTCATTTAAAATGAAATTTCATCAGTACTGTCATCACTTGATAGCATATTATTTTTCTTACTGCTTTTTCTATAATGTCTTTGCCACTTGTCCATCTCTAAAATGCTATAAGCTCTTAGCAGTTCCACAGCTTCTTGAAATACGAGGTTTTTACTTCCAATCTGAGAAATTACTGGGTTACACTGCAGATGTAGCACCTGGTTTCCAGTCTATGACTATAAATGTTAAGTCTCCTGTAATGATACACTCACCTTGTGTCTTCTATCTCTTCTAAAGCAAACTAAACTCCAGTATTCATTGTAATACCCAATCCTTTTCACACTACAATCACTTTCAAAATCCATTCCAAATACATTTTGACACAAACTGATCCTCTCTTACCCATAATATTTAACTAACATTTATTTTCTGTCAGCCATATTCTTACTATATAGTGCCACATTCTTTTAACAATTCCTTCTGCACTTCTCTCACAGTATGCATCCTGCACTATACTTGCACCATGGTTGCAATTAGTGTTCTATCATATTTCTGTTATTCTTCTGATATCCTGTTTCACATCAAATACCAATAAACTTAATACTTCCATCTTCATGTGTAGGTTACTTTGTTGCACCTGTTAGTGCTGCTTCACTTCACCTCATTTCCTAGATAGGATAAGTACAACATTTGCATTGATTTGTTCTCCATCTGGTCATTGAGGAATGGGGACACTTTTCCCCCTGTGTTTTCTGCTGATACTCCTTTATCTTTGGTATATCCTCATTCACTTGGTTTTACTTCCTTTGTATTAAACAAAGATGAGGATATTATAACTCTCTTCCCAATTTTCCTTCTTCCCATGCACTGTCTTCTGCAATTTAAAGCTATTCCTACCTATTATGTCAGACTTTGTCCTGATAGACCCATGATCCAAAGATTCAGGTTGAAAAAATCCCTAGAAAAGATTCTTCATGAGCCTGTAACATTCATTTAGCCTATGGGTAGTTGATTATTATTATTTTATTTTTTTATTGTGAAGTGTTTTTTTCTTTTAAAACTTTTTTTGATACTACATTAAAAACTCTCTTATCCTTTCTCTTCTTTCCAACTCAGTATTTAAGCCATCCTCATCACATTAAGAAATGGCTTTATTTAGGCAACTAGAGTGCTTCATCAAAACATTAAGGGCATTGCAAAAGACTTTTTGTGTGGCTCCCAGACAAAAATAGAGTGCATTTTCTCTGTGCTCCTTGTTTCCTGCTGTATGTCTCTATGTTTTCCATATAAAAATCTATTTCAGTTACACTATAGATACAGGTACTTGACTGCATTTGGTGGCACAGGCAGGAGAAGTTTACCAGTTGAGATAACATTTTTATAGCAGCTTACACAGTTGGGAAAAGTAATGAAGCTTTTCAGCATGAAGGCATGTCTCAGGGTCACTTGGTGGCTGAACTGTTAAAAGTGTTAATAGATCTTAGTGCCCAAGTGGCCCTTGAAGGTAAAGAAATACTACTGCCTCTTAAATACAGTGTTTAAGTGACTTGACTGAGTCACATGGAAGCAGATTCAGAATCAGAATCAAGTGATCTGGGACTAAAATACACACCATTCTTGATGACACTATTAATGATATCTATAAAGTACAAAATTGAGATGAACCATGGCTTACCACACAAAATTCATTAAAGATTATGAATAGTTACTATAAGAAAACACTCTGGAATATCTGCCCACTTCATATGTGGTGATCCATCACTTTAAAAATTATGCAAAAAAGAGATAACATAGTCCAAAGGGATTCCAGTACAAAAGTAAAAGAATGAAGGAACACAGATACACAGCCTGGTGCCATCTCCAAATATGCTGTGTATCCACACGCTTCCTCATGGAAGCAGAACTGAAAACAAAGGACACTATGAGCAGCACCAGACATACACAGGGTAATAGCAAGAGCAAGGACCTGGCCCAGATGGGTGCCAATTTGAGCATCCCTCCAGCTTTTCTCATTTTATCAAGAGAGTGGTCAGTATTTCCCATTACACCTACAGTAAACATCATAGAGTTTTGATCTAAGAACTGAACTACCTTGAGGGGTAATGGAAACAGGGTGATGCCTTAGAACATTAAGTTCAAGACAGTGCATGTAACCCATGTGGCTGATTACAAGATTTACAGTCATAGCATGAATATACTAGCCAGAAACAACTCAGAAAATGGTCCAAGTTCACCAGATAGTGAGTAAGAGCTGACACTGGGAAAGGAAATGCAATTCTAGATGGGTGACACAAACATCTCACAGGAGACAAAGCAGCGTGAGCTTCACTACCCAGAGAGCTGGGGAGCTCTCATTGGTTGTGTCTCTCAGACAGGAGCAGGTGCAGATCATAATCAGGGGAACAGAGAGCCAAGAACATCTCTGGTGAGACCAGGAAATTAAAAGCTGAGAGGGGATATCATACCACTCTGTAAACACCTGCTATAAGTAAGCATCAGAGGAAGCAATATTTAGTCTAAGAGCCAGTACTGGCACAAGTACAAATAAACCCAAACTGACCATTAAGACATTTACACTGGGAATTAGAAGAAGGTTTCTGATCCCCATGGCAGTGAGATTCTGAAGCAGCCACTCAGAAAGCTGTTGGGATGGAAAGCTTTACATCTCTTCAAGCTGAGATTGCTCCGTTTAATTAACAGTGATCTAATATGATGGTTCAAGAGAACAGAAACCTTAATTAATTCCTCATAAGTCCAGTCCCAGTCCTATGTTCCTTCCTAAATAACAATAGCTATGAATTAAAGAACATTGTCTCTTTTAAAATGGACTGCTTAAGTAACCTGTCAGCCAATGCAATGTTGTCTTCTTGAAAGTTGCTACACTGTGGTGGGGAGCTTGCACAGCTCAGTCCTGCACCTCATCTTGCAGAAAGCATTAAACATAAGGTGTTAAGATGAAAAAGATTGTAAGCAACATTGTTTTAGATGTATCTGTATACCAACAAGCACATGCCTGTTTTGGGTTGCAACTATTCTAAATAAAGATAAATTTGAGAATATGTTTACAAGGACTTCAGGGTGTAAGCTGCTGTGTGGAGGGAGTCTGCCTCTACACTCACTGGTTTAAAGTGAGGAACACATCTTTACAAGTAGCCACAATTTTAGATTACTACCCTTGGTGGCCAGTTGAAGTTCATTAACTTCATTAACCTCAGATGCATAAGTGATTACTGCCAGGTACTCTGACCTTTTTTAACTGGGAGACACGTGAAATAACGTGCATGGGTCCTTTTTCTTACATCCACAGCAGGGGTGTAAATATTCACAGGCATTTGAGCATCACTTAAGCCACAGCAATAAAGACCCTGGGCATTTTGTGAGAATTAATGACTGCCTGAGAATGTTAATAGCCTGAGGTGGAACTTTGGGCCATTAACCCCAACTGGTCATTAAACTTCAGGAGAGGTCCAAAGCTGAGGTCATTATGAGAGTTACCAATTCTAAGGGGGAAGGAATATTTATATGTGTTGATTTAACACTGCTTCATCTGCACTGTTGTAGATCAAAGCTATAGATGGTGGTGTGCAGCTTTGCCACATAAGTAAGAGGAAAGACAAGGACTCAGCATGTTGCCAAGGGGCAGAAGTGGCATCAGCTTGGGCCTTGCCCACCTCATGGAATGCTGGAGCTCAGAGGAGACCTGAGAGGAGCAGCACACCCTGAGGACTCAGATGAGGGCTCAAGCACCCAGTGCAAAACCAACCCATAGCTAAGGGCATCCAGATTCTCCTTACACAAATGCAGGAGGTAAGGGAGGTGGAAATGCTTGACTTGTAGGAAGTATCCAAGTGTGTTCTTTCATGTGGCAGTGGAGATGCTGTAAAGTCTGGGTGCCTGTCTGAGGGCATTCCTGCTCCCCCACTTGTTTCTCCTCCCCCTCCCACCTTCATGGCCCTGTCCCTTCTGAAAATCTCCATAAGCCCACTCAGCTCAATAAAGCGACAGAAACCTGGAGGTCATGGGGGATTGTTTCTTTTCATGTCTGCTTATCTAGGAATGAGTGGAAGAGCCCAGTCTGCAAGAAGGAAATGGGGATGGAGGTACATCAGCTTCTTATATTGGCTCACCCGAAGTAGTAATCATTTCCTAGAGTCAGAAAGGAGTACTAAGCTACAATGATATGAGAAACTTATCAAATAGTGCAGAAAAAACTACAGAGAAGTCTGACCCCATAAAAGATAGTGGCAACATTTCCACCAGTTTCACTAGAGGCAGGAGCTCACAGACATTCTTTGCCACATCTTGCACAAGATTCCCTGCTAATTTCTAGACAAGAACAGAAGAGTAGTAAAAAGCTTAAGACAAATAAAATAAAAAAGAGCTAAGTAGCTATATTACTATCAGATCTTTGGAACAATTAAAATGCAGAGACAAGTAGCATTTCAAATACCACACTTACATACTAAAAGAAAAACTGCTCACAATATATCTAATTCCCCAACTGTTTTTGCCACAGCAGGATTAGATACTGTGCATTAAGTAGAGTGCTGGCAAGGAGCCAGAGCATTCCAGGATTGCACATATGTTAGATGTGCCTGGCATTTATTACAATAGTGCAAGAGCACCTCTATAGTCAAGGGTCAGTGAACATTTCCATTAAAAACAAAGAAGTTAAGGCTCTAATAGCTTGCTTGTTTCAAAAGTCTCAGAAAAGAATTGCAAGAAAAATGTGTAGAGAAAAGACCGATGAAAAATTCTATGGGACAATTTTAGTTCTTCCAACTAAAATTTTAGATCTTCCAACCCAAAGTTTTCCAGAGCCTGAAAAAAAATAACCTGTAACAGTGTTTTTTAAAACTGCTAGGATTTGGGTCTTTCTGGAGGCAAAAGATGGTCTTTTTTTTCATCCTTGGGTTTCACCCATGAACAGTTGGAGCACCATTGCTATCTCTGTCCTTGGGGTTCTCTTTTTATACAGGAATCAGAAGGCACAGCAGCACATTTACAGCAGGAGGCTCACACTTTCTGTAAAGGGACTGGTGAAGTTTAACACACCTGCTAGACAAGCATTATCTTCCTTTCACAGGTCAGCAAGCTACCTATCAACCACATTTTAAACTGAGAATGTACAATGCCATGGAAAGCCCACCCAGCCATGGGAAAATGAATATTAATGTCCTTGCCTGCTTCTAATAAAACAAAATTCCTTGCATGAGCCACCATGGACCTCCAGCCCAGCCCTGTGCCACCAGGCCCTATGCCAGGGTCAGCAGCCCAACAGGAGCTGTCTGGGAGAGGGGAGCAAGGTTTGTGAGATGGACTCCAGTGTGTGCTGTGCCAAAGGCTTGTTAGAAGCAGGACTTGCAAAGCTCAACTATTTATTTGTTCGTGATGAAAGAAAGATTCTTTCTGGTGCTGCTGGCACCAAAGCTAAGAGGTACTTGAGATTATATCTGTGCTGTGATTTTTCTGGGAGTAACCTGTTATTTCTTTCTACAAACAATACAGAAGAGCTTCACAGTGTACTCCAGACAGACATGGCTATGGTGAGGACTTGAAACTGCTATGGCACCTGCTTTTTTGAAGGGACTAATCAGGATTTTTTCATTTACCTTCCTGATTTGCCTAAAATGTAACCCAAATTATACCCATGGGTATACCCAGAAATAGAAAAAATACCATCACTCCACTAACAGAACAGTGGTTTGCAAAATATATTCTCTTGCCTTTGAACTAAAATCAGGTGCACTACTCTTGCAGATCCAGCATCGTGCTGCTCAAAAGCAATGGTCTCTGGAATATATATGATCAGATCTAAAGTACTAGCACATCCAATGAAATTATAGGAATCCACATTTTAGAGAATAAGACAAATATTCATCCTCACAGTGTTCATGTTTTTCAAAAGAAGGACAGGAACATGACAGTTATCGTGAAGCCTCTTCTCTCAGCAAGAGTATGCACCACCTTCACCTGGGTTAAGGGGCATGTTTTTAGAACATATTAGTTAAGTGTAGTTAATCAGAACCATGGCACACCCTTAAATCCTAGCTGAGGCAGTGCAAGCATGGACTCCCTGTGGGCTCATCATGGTCAGAAGAGAAGGAATGGATTCAAAAGTCCCCATCTGCCCAGCAGAGCCTCATTGTGAAGAAAAGCTATAGATAATGGCCTGTGGTTTGCAGTTATCTACTCCTAGTTCTTCATAATCAGGGGAATGCCACATATACCACAAGCTGAGTGCAAGATGAAGCAATTAAAACAGCTTCTTAAAAGCAGTCTGAGTATACTTTGCTTGGAGGCCTCCATTACAACAAGCAATATATCAGATACCCTTCACTGTCAGGAATCTGTGTCCTGCAGGTACTGAAACTTCTCCCACTTGCTTTATATTGAGCAAGAAGCTGAATTTTTCCCTATAGTCCCATACAAAGAATCTTACAGCAGTCCCCACTGAGACTCATAAGCATACACCATGAGACCAGGATCTGAACTTTGAATAAGATTTATTAACAGGTTCAGGCATTCTAACTAAGTGCAGCAGTGAGGGACCTCAGGGGGATAACCAACAACTGCTAGCTGCAGCTCTCCCATTTCTAGTAGCTAGTATCATCTTCTGGTTACCTTTTACTTGAACAAAATTAACACCAAATCTTTGGATTCATAGCAGTGTAAGAAGCCACCAGTGCAATCAAAATGATATTTGTATTGTGTTTGCTTCACTTTGGTCTCCCCACCCTGCCTCCAATGCAACACTCACTCCCCCTTTATGTTGATATTTCTGACCAAATCAAGAGGCAGAGTCTCAGGCTGTGACAATCTTACTGAGTGTTAGTTCGATTGTCTTCTGTTACCTCTCTGTTGTGTAATACATGTAAAGATTCAGAATCTAAATCAGGAGAAATACTACTGTACCAGAACTAAAGCTGAGTCAAGACACTGAATGACCTTTAGAGGCTTTTCACTAGAGTCTTAATGAAGTATATATATTCGCCACGAAAATACTACTCCTTACCTCAGTTTTTGTGTGATTTCTACTTAAGACTAAATTCTCTTTGGTGAGATTTCTTTCAATGCACTATGAAATACCTCTTTTCCTTAGCACCTGTAAATTTCAGAATAACCTCCCTGCCATCAGCCAGAAGTTAAAGATCCTGTTCGGTTCATTTCCTATCAAAAATGCCTTGGTTCCCTTTCCTGTTTATCTCTGTGCTGCTGGAAATACAGGAAAGTCTCATGCATACTCCAAGTTGGTATACTGAGGAAGGCTTTGGATTGAAAGAAGTGGAATAGCCTTTACTTTCCTCTTTTCCTTGATTTCCATAATTATTCTTTCCATGACAGTTCCCATCCTCAAATCAGGGTTATCTAGGTACTTTGGATGTGATTCCAGCCCTTTGTATTTCTTCCACACTGGTGAAGGGTGACAGCATATGTGTGTGTGTGTAAATAGAATTAAGGAAGGCTTCCTCATGAAAGCTTAGGTATTAGAAAGAATTTCTTTATGGAGAGGGTGATCAGACATTGGAATGGGCTGTCCAGGGAAGTAGTGGATTCTCTATCCCTGGAGATATTTTAAAAGAGACTGGATGTGGCACTCAGTGCCATGGTCTAGTAGTGGATCAAGGGTTGGACTTGATGATCTCAGAGGTCCCTTCCAACCCAGCTGATTCTATGATTCTATGAAAGCACCACTATGGAGCTGTAGTGCACTCCCAGACAAGTCTGAGCATTGGCTCCCCAAGCTCTCCCACTCCAGGAGCCCATCCCTCAAGGATAAGCTTCAGTGATATGGAGCTCAAGTTCCTCTGCTTTGGAGATGAAAGTGGATGTCTGTATGTGGTGCCCAGGATGCTGATTGTTGCTTAGCAATGAAATGTGCAGCACACAGTGATGGCACAAAGATACCAGAGCATTTTTTTTAAAAAAGGAAAAAGAAAAGGGATAAGAAGGTCACACTAATAATCACTAGAGAAATGGGAACATTATCAGATGCAGCAGCTAGAGAGGAGGTCATACTCCCAGCCTGTCTGTAAAATCTTCTTTCAGCATTACTTTCAACACTGAGGGACAAAAGAGGAGGCAAATTCAAAGTGTTTTGTCCCCACTCCTGCCTTGCTACTAACAATCCCATTCCATTTAAACTCACTGGAATAAGATCTTCTTTTATTTTCAAAGTAGGCTTGCCCTGGGTTAAAAGGAAAAAGGCAAAGAATCTGCCACATTACATCAAAATAATAGGTTTAAAAAAAAAAACTTTTATTAGTGTAGATGAAAACATAAATATTATTTTCAGGCTAGAGCAAGGTATCCCATTAATAATGATTTATCAAGGATCCCAGAGGCAGCTAAATAAAACAGGAAGGCAAGGCTGAGTTAGGGAAGCAGCTCATGATTACAGTTATACTCCAGCCTCAGTGGAAAAAAAAAATTAAAGAAAGAGAACAGACATCCTTCACAAAGCCAAGTACAGAAGAAATGGGACTTGTGGCCTTTTGTTAATACAGTATCAACTTTAATTGAACCTCCAGGCTTTGATTCAAGTCAATGTATCTGGAGCTTCCTGGAACAATAAATCTTGATGTTAACCACAGTAGAGGTCAATCTCTGTCTAATATATGCTTTGTAATGCATTTAAAGTAGAGCTGTAGTATGTAGATGGTGAATTATTCATACACACAAACTATTAACGAATAAGTCAATATACAGACAAGATTTGGAACTCTTAATATTAGAAAAAGGAATTAGCCCTGCAGGAACAGAGGTTCCCAGTGACAGTCTAACACCATGACTCACCTATGCACTCATTCTATTTATTTCTACCAACTTCACTTGAGCCTATTTTTTAGACTATAAATTTGAGTTCTGAGACTTGGAACTTGGGAACACGCTTCTCACATGTTACACAGCCTCCAGGGACAGAGATCTACACGCTGCTTGCTCCAAGCTTTGGTACCCACAGCTGCCTTGACTCAGGAGACAGTATGATGCCCAGCATGGCACCAGCTCACTTAACCACCCTGCACCTCTTGCCCTTGCCTGTTTGGCAGCAGCAGCCAGACTGGCTGTCCTCACATCTCCACCACCACCCCAGGCAGTTTGGATGCACTGGAGCTACAGCTGTGGATGCTTTCCTCCTGCCTGCCAGTTGTTCCAGGGGAGATGGCAGAGTCCAAGGGCCACAGACACCACAGCCACCAGAGAAGAGGCTCATTTCAGATCCTGCAGCTTATCTGAGCCTACTGAGCTCACAAATCAAGGATATTCCATAAACCATGGTACCAATGGACTTGTCTGTTTGGCTCATCAGGCCTGACAGTGGGAGAGAGATCACAGGCTACCTTAAACAGAGGGCACAGGGCTATGTGATAGTGGGCAAAGATGGGTCTCCCATCAATGATTTGTGCTTTTAGAATGTAGCCTGGTGTCTCAGAATAGCAAACCATTCATCTCAAAATCAAAGTTAATGCAAAAGAGCATGGTTACAATTAAACATTTTGAGGGCAAAGCAACCCTTCGCATTTCCCTTCCAATTCCTGTGTGACACCCAGCCAGTCCCTGCTCACACATTGCTAGAGAGCAGTACACAGAAACCTCTGGCCAGCTGTCACAAAAAAAGTTAGCACAAAATCCATTTTATGGAAGAATAAAAAAACAAGGTGTAATGTTTAATCTATGGTGTAACACAAGGAGAAGGAAGGAAAAACAGTGAGGTACAACTTTAAGCAACACCTGAGAAACCCAGTCATAGCTGATCAGTACAGAAGACACAGGCAAGCCTGTGGCTCTTGGGTGCAAGGAGAAATATGTTAGAATACACAGAACAAGACCAAGAGATGTGCTTTAAATGAGATATGTCTTTTTCCATTCCTCAGTGAGCATGTAACTTTTCCAATAACATTTGGGGAAGTTAGTAAGCACATCAATAAGAGAATGTGACAGTATTTGCCAAGTGTCATTCAGACGTGAGAGAGATTCAGCCATTTAGAACAGATCTTCTGCCCCATCTAATCATTGGACTTGTTTGTTACAGCTGCCAGATCCTGAACAAGTGTCTGACAGAAACATCTCCACTGGTACTTCTGTCCAGTTAGTGAGAGTGTCTTATCAAAGGAAAAATAAAATTAGGGATGCAAACTTTATTTCTCAAAAGGTGAAAACTTGGTGTAGTGAAAAGCATCTGCAAAACTCCACTTCGTGAGCTTTTGCTAGATTTAAACAATCTTTAATAGTTTAACTCAAATACAAATCCTAACTATGGATTTAGGCAGCCCCATTTTTTAACATAGTCTGATTTTTACTGTAATGGAGCTGACCCTTTACCTATGTGAAAAGCCAATGATGGAACACAACTACAGAGAGAAAATGAAAGAGGTATCCCTGCTTTGATTCCTTGGAAAAAGTTTTTTGCCAAACCCCATCATTTCCCTGCTCTTTGGTGTGTTGGCTCACTGACCTGACAGCTCAGCGCTCCTTACAGTGTCCTGCAAATGTCTGCCACTGCAATCCTTGAGTCATTGTAAGCAGCTTTCAAACAGAGGAGCTTTGCTTTTCTTCTCCTCTTCACTCTCCAAAAAGTATGTCAAATATCCCACCATATCTAGCTTGAAAGGAAAAGGATTTGTCTGAGTTCTGGGATACAGTATGATGTTGTTAATGACAGCATCTTGTTTGTTTCTGTGTAAAAAGCACCTGATAGAAGTTGTCTAGAAAAGTAAAACATGCAGAAAGTGTTGGAAAACTTCTGTTAGACAATGATCTGTGTCTGCAGCCAATTCTGCTCCCTTCAGCTGCATTTTAAACACAGCTTTTATATTCTGAGCCTTTCTGGGTTATTTATTCTTCCTGAAAGTGCTGGGAAGAAAAACACTGGTGTGTATTAGCAACCAGATTTCTCTGGATGTCAGCATAGATGTTCTCTGGTAAGATGTCTTTTTGATATATGCAGCCACACAACTCTTCAGGCAATTCAACACATTCAGTATTTGAATTTCTCATTTCAATAATTTGTTGTATTTAGTTTCCTCTTAGAAAAGAGAATAAAGAGTGGATGAGGGTCATGAAGCTTTGAGTTTTGACACAGCACAGACCACCCTCCGTCCTACTTACACATCAGCTGCCCTATTCAGTATCCCTAAATCTAATGATTGCCAGTGACAACTTCCCACTTCCTAAGTTTTTAGTATCATCTAATGACACAGAAAGCTATATGGAGGGGAAAAAAAAACAAACTTCCTTCACATGAGTAATTTTCTTATTCCTTAAAAATCCCTTTATCAATAACTCCTGACAAAGGACTCATTATCAGCAGTCTGGTGTCTTTTCTCAGGGTCTTTAGAGCTAACAAGATTTGCCACAGCCTGTTAATACTCTCACCAGCCAGCCATTACCCAGGCTAACCACCAGCTTCCACTTTAATATTGTTACTGAAATGAGGAACTTGAATTTTTAGCCATTTGGCCTATGGGACTGGTGTATTTGATAAAATCATAATTAATAGGTTAAAACGAGACAGGAAGTACTTTCTGTTTCAGGCATGAAAAAGAGGTTTAAAAGCATGGTGCATATCTGGAAATATTGGAGCACAGCTCTGTAAGAGCTCACAAAAACTACTGAGTCAAGTTCCCAGCAATCAAAACCAATATGGAATAAGGGTTTAGGATTTAAAAAAATGTATAGGACTATAGAAAGCTCAGGTTTTTCTATGTTGGATGTTCCTGGAACATTTGTTTCACAAAGCCCTGTTCAGTAGTTGTACCAAATTGTTTCTCAGCATTCTGTCTCAAACTAAAGACCAAAAGACCAGAGGTGTCTGAATGCACCAGAGGTAAATACAAGGAAAGATCACTGATACAAGAAATAACTGGAATCCCAGATGAAGGTCCCTAATCATCCTATGAGGCAGACTGCAGCAGATGAGCAGGAGTGTTCAAAACATAATCAAGACAAATTGCTAGCTATTGCAACCAAGCTGATTTTTTTTTTCTGAATACTCAATGTAATGACAACTCTGCCTCAAAATACTCTCAAAGGTTTCCAGAAGTCAAACATAAAGGGATTTTTCTTTGAAGATTATCAACACTGCTAATCTTGAGGGATTTGTAAAGTCACTCCATAGTAGAATTATATAGTATTAAGCATCCTTCCTTTTGGAAGGTTGTGAAAGACTCACATTGAAAAAAAATTGAGAGAAGAAACTGCAATGTCCAGGCAAGGCACCTACCATCACAGCCTGACCTCTGCAGCTCTCCTTTGGTTTGGCAGCCCCAGGGAGCAGGCTCTCTGACAGACAGATGCTTCATCTCCTGGATGAAGCACGATGCTGACCCTGTACCTTTGGCTCTTGACTTATTTGAGCATCTGATCCATGTGAGAATATGGTTATGTATACAACATCCACAAGAGTGGTCTTGAGAAGTGCTAAGACATTTGATCTCTAGGTCACTACCTGAAATTTAAGCCAATCTTGTAGCTATTTAAAACTGTTAGGATCCAATGGCTTTACTGTGGCCTGCTTGTATGTGAAACAATCTGATGGTTTCCCAGGCTAGATCCTGGTGCTGAGGCTTGTGGAACTCTAGAAGTAGCTTTGACTTGGCTGCCTGTGCAGACCTGCAGAAAAGTAGAGTTTAAAAATTACTGAACTTCTCTTTCTCCAGCTCACTCTGGGAAAAAAAGAGACATGCTATCTAGATCTTTTGGGAAATTTTTCTTTTCTTGAAAAAGCTATCTGCAATATCTTGCTATATACATTTGCAGAGTGCCTTAGCAACACTGCCAAATGTAAATTATGCTTGTGAGAAAGCACTTTATGCTGTAATGAAGGCATTTTCATCATCAAATCCAAGCCCCCTGCATGGGCAGGGATACCTCCCACTAGACTAAGTCTCATTCATGGCATTAAACATCTCCAGGGAGAGAGCATCAACCACCGCCCCAGGCAACCTATTCCATTAGCTTACTACCCTCATGGTGAAGAATTTCTTTCTAATATCTAACCTAAACCTGCCCTCTTTCATATTAAAACCTTTACGCCTTGTCTTATCACTACCCTCACTCGTTAAAAGCTTCCCCTCTCAGCTTTCCTGTAGCTCCCTTCCTGTAGCTCCCTTCCTATACTGATCTCCTCTTCCCCAGGCTGAACAACCTCAACTCTCTCATTCTGTCTTCAGAACAGAGGTGCTGATCTTTGTGTCCCTAATGAGTAGGATGACAGGGTTCTGACACCCCAGAAGCACATGCCATGTCAGAGCCCCTAACACCCTCCTGTGTGTCCCTTGCTCTTTGGCAATTTCTGTTGATCGCTGCCCCCAGCTGAACTGACAGAGCTCAGGCTGTTTGCTCCCAGCTGGATGCAAGGACTAAAGAAATCAATGAAGCTTTTTTTTGTTTTAGGCATTGCAGACAGGCTCTTACCTCTGCTCATGCATTTTATTTGATTGTATCATGCAGTCCTCAGAGCATTTCCACCTCTCCCACTGCAGAGAAGAATTAGTGTCCTGGCTGCCTGTGCCGAGCATCCTGCTGGCAGACACAGGTCAGTGGGTGAGATAACTACCTACCCCTTGCTGAGATGGAGGCGAAGAGAAAGGTCTGATGAGGAGCCATGCATATGTATCTACATGCCAGGCATATTATGCCACTCAGGAGATTTCCTAGTCTTGCCTCTGAGCCTCTCCTTTTGGTTTTGTTGGCATCTGTCATTTCCATATATCTTTCCTGGAGGTTAATCGCATAAATGTTTTTACAAATGGGTTGTTAGAAATGCTACGATTTCCAGTCTAACTCTACAAAGCTGCAAAGGGCATTTTTTTGAATGTATATTTCCTATCCTTTTACCAGAAAAAAGACCCTTGGATTCCTTCACTGCTGAGCAATGGTTCACATTCTCCTTCTGCGTCTCTCCACTGTGCTCCTTTCCAATAACAACAACATCCACTTTTCAGAATTTGCTGTTGTCCTGAGTCTTCCTACCTTAAATCTGCAGTAACTGTAATAGAACATTTGTCACCATAGGCCTGAAAAATGCTTGTGCCACCCTCAGAAAGCAGCTATACGTCCCTGGTCCTCTGGCCTCATAGGTCAAATATTTTCTTGCCTCCAGAGAAGTATAAATGAAGAGTCCTCCTTTCCTACCACAATCACTATTAGTAGAATTACAGAAACATTCATCTTGTGATGATATGGTGTCCATCTGCACATAAAACCAGGATCCCATAGCACAAATGACCTGCATTACTAATCACACTTAGTTCAGCCACTGATTAGAGGACCCTCTAGGATTCTGTACAGAGCTTCTGAGGAGTTTGCAAAAGGTGATCAATAAAAACTAATCTCTACATACTGTAGATGTGAAATACAGAGTTCCACACCTCTACTGAGTTTGTGCCTCTGAAAAACTGAAAACCACTGCAGGAGATGAAAGAAAACACATGACACACCAGGGGAAAATTATACCTGCTCACAGGCATTTTTGATATCTCCTGGGCTGAGGATTAATTTCCAATCATATCATAGTCCATCCAGGATTTAATAATTAAAATTAACTACTCAGTGCCATCTCACAAAATACCACCCTAGGATTTAACTCCTTTTTAAGCAAGACTGCAAGACAAGCAGAAAATAATTCTGCTGTCACCATCCTCAGGTATCTTGTGCTTTGGGTGGAGCATCCTTTTACTCAGGTCAGTCTTGTCTACCCTGATTCAGCCAATATACACTGGTAAATCTCCTTTGGGCAAAGCCTCCTACTGTTTCTTTGTTACTAAAAAAAACCTTTCTGATGGTGGTAAATTAATTGTGAAAACTCTTACTTGCAAATAGTCAACAGCTGAGTGATTAACAAATAGCTGCTGACCTGTTCCTTTTTTCAGGCTGAACAGAACTCTTCAAATTCTGCAGTTATTTACCACACTGTAACTCTGGACCTTGAAAGAAATGTTACACCTTTAATATAATCAGGGTGACCTTACCATAAAAATACTGTTATATATTCTTTACAATTTTTGTTGCTATCTTCCCTGTAGTAACTCGTTTGGACACATGTTCAGTATTCCAAACAAACAACTGGAAAAAGCATATTTAATTTAAAGGATCAGCAGAACCTGAGATGACCCAAATAGGACAGGTAAATCATGCAAAACTTCTTCACCACCTCCTTTATCCTCAGACCAGGCTACCCACCCACAAACTGCTTCTGATTTTTTGGGCCTCCAGATTCTTCAGATCTTTTTGAGAGATAAAACACTTCACTGGTAAAGTGTCCACTGCTGCCTTGATTAGCTGGAAGACTGGATATATTTTCTAATATATGGTTAGAGATGGTGACCCAGGTGTGGGTCTATGTGATTCCACATGACACTTCAATTGACTCAGTATTGTTCAACTTGTCAATATCATTTGCTTAGCAGTTCACATGTTAAACTCTGAGGTATTGTATGCTATTTTCCAGACAGATTAAACAAAATTAACAAGAGTCTTCAGGAAAGTACAATCCAAGGTGTCAAATGGAAAAATATTTATTAAAGAGTAAAAGAAAGGCATTAATATGAGATTTCTATTGACATACATAACTAGCTGAAGGAGATATGATGCTGGTTGTAAAGGAAAAATGAACTCCTGGGCTGGAGGGAATTTTATGGATGAACCAGGCACAGAAAATAAAGTTCACACTGTTAAAATTTGCTGAGGCACCCTTTGCAGAAAAGGTCCAGAGTGCAGTGCCATACTGCAGGGGCTGAGTAACTTTGAAGATTTAAGTAACAGAGGGAATTTAATAATAGACATGAAAGGTCATGCCTGTAAAGACATCCTATTACAGGAAGTTTCTGTTAAAAGCTGGGTGCATGCCTATTAGAAATAAGAAAGAAAGACCTGGCTGTACAAGTAAACACATGGTGACATTGAAGTGACAGCATATTATGGGGATAAAAAGGCATTGGAGGAATCTGAAGAAATATTCCCTGTGGAGTAAAGCTGCAGGAAGGGGAATTCATCCTGATGGGCTCAACAGTGCAAAGGACAGAAAGCCCATCTTCTGCCAGGGTATGAAGAAGCCTGGCCATGGCTTCCTGATATTGCAAGGCTGAGAGGTGCCATGACTCTTCTCTGGAAATGCCCTACTGAGATTTGCACAGGCACCAGGTTGACACAGGGACAGTGGGTATGTGCTGACCTGAGTAAACCTCATACAGGAGTTAAAAGGCTTCTAACTATGAGAGCAATGGATTTCTGATATCACCTCTGAGTAAATATCATCTTCTGATATCATATCTGAGTTGCAGAGATAAAAAACATTTCAGCTATTTTTAATATGCAATGGTAGGTTCAATGATATATCCAGTTATAGGACTATTCAGAACTTTGTAAGGACAGTGATAACAAGGGGTTAGGCTCAAAACCCAGTGTTCATCTGAATCCTCTGTCTCTTGTCCTATACACCATGACAGTGATGCTGTTGCCTGCTGCCTTCACTCCTGTTGCACTCAGAGGACTCTGAAGAACAAACCCCATCCTCAGTTTCAGGGCTGAGATAGTTTCATCAGCTCTGATTCCACACAATAGCCATGTTCTACAAGAAAGATGAAGCCACTGAGAGAAAAGTAAGAGCCAAAAAAAAAAAAAAAAAAAAAAGCTTTGTAGGACTGGACTGGGAGCGTGGAACTGACTTGATGCATCTGTTAGTGTTTATTTTAGATCAGAAGCATATTTTTGAAGTGAATCTTTCAATTGCCCAAACTTAAATGTGCTTGACTTTATGCAGACCATGAACTGGATTTATTTCAGATGAAACTTAGCCAGGGCTTGCACGCAAGAAGTATACATGATGTCATGATGTTCTCCAAGTACTAAGCAGTGTTCAGTCCTCATGACCAAGAGAGTCTAATCTAAACTGATCTGCAGCCAAGCTTCAAAATGTGAATAGCATAGGTGCCTTTTCTTAGGAGTCTTCACTATGCCTACTCCAAATTTCCTGTAAAGTGCTAAAATACTCAGTATCAAGTCAATCAAAAATTGTTCTTTTCCATTTTCTTCCTTGGAAAGAGTTTAGATAAGAAAGCCCACTGCAGCATGTAAACAGGGGCTGCATGGGAACAGACTTTTCTTAAAAGCTTTTCAAAACCCCCCTCTGGAAACCTCAAGGTCATGCGTGAATTTCAGGTCAGTTTGCAGCCTAGCCTGAATTCATGTTCCCAGATCTGCTTTTTTGATCTACAAAAAGCTCTTTCCAGACAATGTTGTCTGATTTATGCTGTTTCCTATTCCTGCTTCTAACTGCCCTCTTGGAACTACTACAAACCAAAAAAGAAGAAAAGAAAAAAAGAAAAGAAAAAAAAAAAAAAAAAAAGACTTTTCTGTTTTGTACAATATTAGCTTTGGAAATTCAGAGATATTCTCCTCGGTATCAGACAGTTTCTGACTGCAGGCTCTGATCCTCCAGCTGATAGGGTCTAAAAATTAGACTGAATCCTATAAAACACAAAATGGGTGAATGTATTTACCTTGGGTCATTTGTTATTTCTGCCTGATGCTGTGGAATCTCCAGCAGATGACTGCACAGCATGCACTGCTGAATTATGCAGATAACAGATGAATTTTAGGGTAGTGGCTGCCTTAAGCAAACACTGCCTTGCTGTTGTGAATTTAATATTACAACTATTTTGTCATTTTTCTGTGTTTCATCTGCCTATTTTAAAAAGCAGCAGTATTTGTTTGCAATGGCATTGTAACACCCTCATAATCTTAAACCATAATGCCAATAAACCACCACTGACATTGTAATTGCTCACATTACCATATCATTACAGATGTAAAATCAGTCCCAGAGACTTCCTACAACATCAGTATTGGTGAGGCAGCCATTAAGATGTCAGTGGTAGAGCAGAGAATCACCATTATGAGCTTAGTCAAGATAATAAAACATTGCTAAAGGTAGCTACAGGGCCATGCTCAGCAGCTGCTTCCAAATATAAACCTCCCAGCAGTTTAAAAATAAATTTTAAATTAGCCAAATGCTTGAATCTGCATTAAGAACTGATGTTTATGTCAGCAAAAAAAAAAAAAGAAAGTCCTATATAACATTGTAAGAGGTTGGAGTTTTGTTTTATGCCTATTGAGAAGAGGCATCTTCTAAGAAAAATATTTCAGTATACTTTAAATCACTGAAAATCTGAGGAACAAGAATAACATGCTTCCTTTAGCAGTAAATATCTTGTCCTTTCTTGACAGCAATAGAAATACCCTGCTCAAAATGAAAACACACCCATGTTGTAGTTAACAAGATTTCACCTGCTATAGCTGAATCCAGTGGTGAAATACTTTGCACATAGGAATTTATATTCTCTGCAAACACAATTGGTTATATGCAGACCTTTTATTGCTGTTATTATAATTCAAAGTCATGTTAGATGAAACTTTTCATCAGCTTTTTTAAAGCAATACAATGCTGAGGAGACCAATGGAAAGTAGACAATAGAGATTCTGGCAAAAGGGAAAAGTCACAATGACTTGGAAAGTATAGAGGATTTAGGCAAACACAACTGGGAGTAACAGGACACAATGTGCAAAGAAAGCCAAATATACTGAAATAAGAGCATTTACTTCAGTAGCATCTTACACTATTGACATTGCATTCATGAGTGTATTGAGATTATGTTATACAAACAATTGTGCTGGTGGATTTCTTTATACCTTGTACATAAAAATCAGAGGTGACTCTTCTCAAATGAATTTTAACCATCATAAAATTCAGATTAACACATAAAAGAAACATAACTGGAGATTTTGCTTCCTCTCCATATGTCAACTACTCTTCAGGAGGAGACCTCACCTTTTTTGCTCAGCCTGTACCGAAGCAGGAGGCGCCTTGGTTCCACCAGGGCCTCTTAGATGGGCAGAGAGGGCAAAGGTATTCTTGATATCAGCCCTTCATCTGATAATGTGCAATAAAGCAAGCATGGAGCACCATTAAAACGCAACTCTCAGAGCTTCACTGTAGTGAAATGAGGCAACCAGCTGCCACTAATTGCCAGGGAGTGGCATGAGTTTGTGTTAAGCCCACCTGTGCCTAATTAGGGTGGGCCCCCACTGTGCATGAGCAGGATTAGGGGGCCAATAAAAGGTAAGGGGCCCACCCTAATTAGGCACAGGTGGGCTTAACACAAGCTCATGCCACTCCCTGGGAATTAGTGGCACCTGGTTGCCTCATTTCACTACACTTCACTTTTACAAAAGTTTATGTTGTCAAATGGGGAGTTTGAAAAAGCCAATTTTTTAAGTCTACCAAAAATCTGCAAAAGCAATGGAAACTGTGTTGGAAATACCTTTTCTTTTCAGACAATTTTTCCCAAAATTTGAGTGACCACCACTGAAAAGTATGTTTGAACTGGTCAGTTTTACAATGATAAAGCAAGTTTGTGAGGGCAGAGAATATAACAGAAGTAATTTTTCTCTTTCAAACAGATAATGTAATATTTGGGCCTTATTAAAGCATGTTGTAACTATTCTTTATAACATTATATATATTTCATGCACGTGTATGTTGTCCTCTCTTCAAGTTCATGATCATTATGACATTAACTTGGGATGAAAGAATAGAAGATGATGGTCTTTGCTTATGCCCATACACACACACCTGTGTATGTGACTGCATGGTCATGTACACTGCTGAGTGTGCATTTAGGAAAAAAGGCAAAACAGAGATCAGGCATAATTATTTGTCAATAGGAAAAGCAAAAGTTGTGTTGTTTGGACACTTAAATGCACTACTTCATTATCTTAAAAATAGAAACAAAATTATCATTTAAATACAGCCCTCAAAGTAGCTTACACACTCTCTTCTCTTTCAACAACAAACATGAAAAGCTTAATCACTATTGAATTAATGAGTTTCTTATTCCAAGCAGCCCATCACTGGAGACATACATTTCAGCATACACTTTTCCTCCTTCAGAGACCTTTAGACACAGAGGCCTTTACACAAATGCATCTTGTAGGGCAGTTAACCACTGGAGGTCAAAGAGTTTCAAACATGGACTCTCACTCTTCCACATCACCCCTCCAACAGAGAAAATGGTTAGACACTTTTCATCATTACCTGGCTTGCAAATGGTGTAAGTATTGACACCCCCAAATTCAAGTTTCTGCAGATATCAGGCATATGACTTCTATTTATAAATTGCCTTCTCTGATTATAATCTTAGGAAAACCACACATTCTCAGAATTCATCGAATTCAAGACAATTCCCAAAATACAAAGAGTGTTTTTTACATCTTTGACACATGAAAGATACGTACTTTGGAAAGAGTCTGCTTTTTAAAGCATTATTAAATTTTACGTATGAATAGAATAACTATCTGAGAGAGTTTTGGCATCGTTTTTAGCTCTGTTTCACCAGATGGCTGAATGGTAGGAAATATGCTCACAAAGTTCTAGTGCTTGGATAACTGTGGTCATTTCCCAAAGTACTTAAAAACATTTAGGACCTTTCAGGAGACATTGGGATGAATTTTGGTAGGGATGCTCATTTAGCTGACCCTGTTCTGCCAGCTCTGGGGCACCACAGCATCGTCCTGTTTGTGAAGTCTGAAGATGCTGAAGGTTTCTGTGGTTCAGAATGAGCCTGAGAGGAGATAATCTGAAGGGTCTTGGAAGAAAAATCAGCATAGCTGAGTAAAGCAAAGCATAGTTATAGCAAAAATATGAGCGCCAAGTTCATCTGTATTTCTGTTGCTGGCATTCATAGAATCATAGAATCATAGAATCCTAGGGGTTAGAAGGGACCTCGAAAGATCATCTAGTCCAACCCCCCCTGCCAGAGCAGGGCCACCTAGAGTACATCACATAGGAACGTGTCCAGGCGGGTTTTGAATGTCTCCAGTGAAGGAGACTCCACGACCCCCCTGGGCAGCCTGTTCCAGGGCTCTGTCACCCTTACAGTAAAAAAATTTTTTCGAATATTCAACTTGAACCTCCAGTGCTCCAATTTACACCCATTACCCCTTGTCCTATCACTGGTCATCACTGAGAAAAGCCTAACTCCATCTCCCTGACACTCACTCCTTACATATTTGAAAACATTGATGAGGTCACCCCTCAGTCTCCTTTTCTCCAAACTAAAGAGACCCAGCTCCCTCAGCCTTTCCTCATAAGGGAGATGTTCCACTCCCTTAATCATCTTAGTAGCTCTGCGCTGGACTCTTTCAAGCACTTCCCTGTCCTTCTTGAACTGAGGGGCCCAGAATTGAACTGAGGGGCCCAGAAAATTCATCACGTAATGGCAAAGGGTCCCTTCCCTTTTCTCTCCAAATGTCTTCATAGCTATTTTTCTAACTAGGCAGGATTTTATCAGCTTTTCCACTCTTTAAACATTGACAGTTAGTGCTAGCCAGACTTCACAGTTAATTGTATTCTAATCTACCCAATTAGTCCCCTATTCCCATAAAGACTTACACATGTGGTTAATTTAAAGTTTAAGGCAAGTGTGAAACTCTTCTGTGCCTGAGCCTGCCTGCATCTAATGAGTGAAAAAACAAATGCTTTTCCTCCTCAAATCCCTCCTGGAGAGCCACAGCTTTCTCTTAGCCTTTCATCATTAATCTCATCTCTAGTGTTATGCACTCTCTCACCCATGCCTGATTATTAAACATAATAAAACAAAGTGAAAAACAAATCCCAAATAAAAGCCAAAGGGAATCAAATTACCTGATGGCCATGATTTGTAAATAATGGCTCTTTCATGAAACTGATTCTCTTTCTTTTGCTCTCTGTCTTTTCTGTTCCTCTTTCACCTCCTTGGTGACCCTTCTTAGACAATGTCGTAATTCATTCTGTTGTCTGTCTTGTAAGCATCCTAGGGCAGGGACCTTGTCATCTCAGTAGTCTACACAGCACCATGTACCTCCAGAGGAGCATATAAATATTAATAAACATATATTCACATTCAATGAAATCAAAAGCTCTATTTTTCTGAATCAATAACTCCCTCTCTCTGGGTATGAAACAGTAGTCAGCCATGGCCACGAGCTTTAATCCTTTTGAAAAGTGCTTTCAAATGGGACTTTCATGAGCAGTGTGGAAAACATATGCAAACAAACAGAGATCTGGTTTACAGCATGAGCAGTGTTTATTGACTTCCACCCACAAGGAAAAATACTGTCACCTGCTGCCCCTCAACACACTCTCAATGTTGTTAAAAGAGCTTTCCTAACTGGTCTTTTCAAACTTTTGGATCCTCTTAGTCTATTGCTCCTTCCTTTCTCTACTTAATAGTGTTAAAACATTACAAAAAATGCTAATTATTTTTTTTTTAATTAAAAAGTAAGAGATCTATGGTACTTCTGTGCAACCTCAGTTTCTCTCCTCCCTCCTGCCTGTGCTTCATGACACGAGCTTTGACCGAATGACCACATTTTGGTTTTTTTTCAATCCAGCCAAGAGGAAGGATTTTTACAGATCAGTCCAATTGTGAGTGCAGAAACGTGTTGAAGCTGGTGTCAGGGATCATACCTGCATCACAGGATGCTTAGCATGACCAGATGAATGAATGAACTACACCCCAGTTAGGCAATCTGTATTTTATTTCTTGCCTTGATTCACTATTATTCTCTTCACTGCATGGACCCAGGGTCTTGTAGAAAAAAGGTTGCCTCTTACTGTGTCATTATTACTCCAAGTAGTTAGCCAATGTTCAAGGGTTTCATGGGTTGTTTCTTTTAGAAGGAGAAGAAATTAAAAAGAAAAATTATATTTATCTGGTCTAAGACTCTTCAGCAGGAAAAAACAAGAACATTGTTGTGTTTCTATAAATGCCTACAGGATCAAATATCTGTTCCAACTCCCTTTCCACTCTGCAATGCATCCCCTAAATATCACTGTCAATTTTATACCAGGGTCATGTAGAGATGTAATAGCTGGCTCTAAAATGCCTTTTTTAATCTGCAGCACTGTTTCTTACACTGGGTATAGTGGGGTACCTTCATCCTTGCCACTGTCTTGTGATCATTGCTAAACTCTGACGAGCAATGAAATCATAACATAAATTCTATGATTTTATGAAACTCTTTCTGTGCCTCCCCTCTGTTTGCACTGAGCAGAGACAGCCCCTGCCACAGCCCATGGAAGCTAGAAGTACATGGCAGCTCCATATCAGTCCTCCCCAGGACCTTCCTGCACTTCCCAAAGTTATTTAGCCAGGCAGGAGGCAACTTGGGCAGGAAAAACAGTGCCTGGGAGAAAGTGAGAAAGTCCCAATACCTTGGCTGTCCTGTGCTTGTGCTGCTGAAGTAAGCAATGGGAATTTATTGCCCAGTAGTGTGTGCCCATTCTCCTTCATGCTAAAGCTGAAGGAAACAGATTCTATTGATCAAGTTAAGCAAAGTGTTACAGAGCTGTTGTGCACTTTAATGCCTGTCTGGGCATTAGACTCCAGGGAAGGTTTCACTGCCCACCTACACTCACAGAGATGGCCATAGAGCACAAGCAAAGCAGCACACAATAGAAAATTATAAGGCTTTTCACTATGTAATCATAATTTTTCCTGTTATCAAATACATAACAACTAAATAGTCTCATCTTCTTCATATTATCTTTGCTGAATGATCTGCATTGTTCTTGTGTTGTAACGTATTGTTCTCTCAAGCATCCATTACACCCATGCACACACTTGAAAAAGTCTGCTACAAAATTCTCTGTTAAGAAAATTGGGGACTTAAGCTAAGAAACACTGGAGCAACCACTCTTTCTGTGCATAAAGCATATGTGATTTTCCCCTCCCCTCATGCACCCGTCTTGAAAAAGTGAAGAGTAAAACAAAAAAAGCTCTTGAAAGCATAGATACCATGTATCAGATGGTGATAATTTTCTGGAAACTTTAGCTGGCAAGAGTTTGAGGGAGGAAAGGGACTGTTGCATTTGCTGGACTTCCAGACAAATGGCAATTTATGGGCACACCTACAGAGTATCTTCATCTGACTAGCCAGAAATCTGGCAACTCCAGGGTCTGCCAGAATAATGATGTGCAGTACAGAGATGGATCGTGCACATGCAGCAAATATGATGTGTCAGAGCACCTATGCACAAATTTAGTCCATGAAATGCCACAATGCCATGAAATCTTAGGCTTCACCTAAGATCTCCTGGCTCAATATTTGTACCAGATTTGAAGGTAGTATTGGGCTCTGGGGACAACAATATTGTCCTGTAATACCCAGAGCAGAGTCTTGGGCCTCATCTCTTTCCAGTTCCCACTTTTCCAAACCCTCACACACATGTCATTGCCTTGGTATAATCTAAATGCCTTAATTTATTCTTAGTCACTGTTTTTCTTGTCCATCTTCCTAATCCTCTCAGTATCTCATGTGCATTCCCAGTGCATGTCCAGATGCCTGGGCCCCAGGACCTGGTCCTCATGAGGGACTCGCTTCCCACCCTCCTACTCCATGGTCATCCTCCTCCCAAGCCAAGCATCAGCACTGGGTGAAGAGAGGCCATGCTCTTGCTCCCCTGCCTGTGCTTAGGAACACAACTAAAAGCACAAGTCACTTACCTGTAGGTCCACAATTTTATTGTGAATTTTAATGTTGTAGTTCTTCAAAGCACTAATCAAAAGTGAATTTCTTATTTCTGTAGGATAAGCAAGCTTAGAGCACTCCTGGGTGAGTGGGGGTTTTTGAGCAAGTAACCAAGTGAGTCTGAATAGCTCCAGAGCCAGCAACTGACTGCTTTTAAGGCATGTATTTCTTTATTTTTATAGCTCTCATAATTTTTAAGGCCATCTCATTTTATTTGTGATTCGAATCATAAAATTATTTTTTTTATCCATGATCCTGTCCAGTCAAATATAGTTTACTAGGAGCTTGCTACTGCAGCTCTTCATTTCAGCAGCATTAAATACACTAGTTCTTCTTAGAGTGAAATTCAGCCTCTCTGAAGACAGCAGGAGTTTTGGCATTGATTTCAATTGTATAGCTCCCTGCCTTTTCATATAAAAGAATCAGGTATTGCAGAGAGAAGCTGAGATACTGAGGCTTGGGTTTGGATCCTGATTGATCTCCAAATCCCTTGTGCAATCACCCAGGCAACTGAGTCCTACTGCAAGTCGAGGAACAAGGATGAATTCCACTCACCCCCAAAAGAGAACAAGTATAAAGCAAATGTTTGGAGGATTTAAAGTCTTTAGGGACCTGAATGGTTCATTCCTCTCATTTATCTGAGCTGCTGTTGTAAAGGTTTCCTTCACTGTCAGGCTGATCCAATTGCCATTGACTATTCCAAGCAAAACTGTAAGTGACTTGTAAGACAGAATACACTGCCAGGTGGTTGGTGGCTATTATTATTATTATTATTGTTCTTGTTGTTGTTATTATTATTATTATATAAAAACAAATTCTGAAGAACATTTTAAGAAAGATGTGTTCTCTCTGTACTGTCATCTAGCCTGAAGAAGCTCCAGCTTTCAGCAAAATATCAAAATATAGAAAGATAAGTTTCAGAAGTGTCTCTTTTTTTGTCTTTTTTTTTTTTTTTTTCTTTCTTGTTTCTTCTTGCTGGACAATGAAGCTCTCTTCTTAGCTAGGTATACACAAGCATTTTCCCTCTGGGTCAGTGTGTCCATGTGTGACAGAGAGGTCAGAATCCTTATCACCCAACCTTCTAACTTTTGTGTTGCACCAAGAGGATGATCAGCAATCTTTCTGACAGCGGATTAAGAAGTAAGAAGCTTAACTAGAGAGTCTCAGAGTACAACTTTCAGTGCCCTGATAGTATACTTTGTAATGGATCTCACTGTACGTTTTCAATTACATATCTTTAAAAATTCAATACACATGGAGTGGTCTATTTGTCCTCTCTTTACACAAACACACTTACCTTTGGCTGATAGGAGTAGCAGAGGAATGAACATCTGGGGTTTTAGCCTCAAGGAAACTTCAGAGTCTTCAGCACTCCAGCTGTGTTACTGAGAGTTTTATCATTGCCAACAAAAACTCAGAGAATATTTCCACTTCATTCTGCACTTTTGCTTTGGAGGTGTAATGAACCTTCTTTCAATCTAAGCTAAATATTTTACTGTGGATGCAAATTTTTGCTAATGAATGAATAGCAGACATACATTTTTCATTTGATAAAGACATGAGTTTAGCGGTGTCGTTTAAAAAATGTATATTCATATAACCATTTATAAATAACTGGTGCCATTGTCATAATTATCTTTTCATATGTTCAGCAGTGCCAGGAATTAACTGTGAATGTAAATGTAATCAAGAACACTACCACATGTTTAATAAGTAAGGCAGCTTCTGTATCTCTATTGTGCTGGGAATGATCAGTGGTTTGCTCTTGAAGATAAGGGGAGTCCTCTCCCAGGTAACAGGCACGCTGGTTCACATTGTACAGAGTCTGCTGAAACTCATGGGGCAGGTTATCTCCAAGAAAAGGCATCCAGCTCCAACGATGGGAAGAAAAACAGTATTTGGGTGTGTCCCCTCTCATGGATGGAGGATTGTCTGTAAATAGTGTACAAGGACGGATTTCTTGGGGGAAGTACTAAGCAGCTCTCAAACTCCCTCATCAGCACAAATGCTCAGGATGCTCCTACATCACACAACGTAATTGCAATGTTTTAGAACCCTTCCCCTAATCTCTCTGCTTCAACCTCCACCTGTCAAGTGATGAGCCTTTTGTTAATTAATGGTTATGTATTTTAAGAAAAAACCCTGAAAGTCATGTGCATAGTAGAAAACATGCACAACAGGAAACATGATGTATGATCAAAACACAACTCAGAATTACTTATTTCAATTTGGCCTTGTCCCTCCTCCTCTCCTCCTCTCTCTCTCACAGAACCTTTCGCTTTTCTCAGGTTCTCACATCCTTGGAAGAGCAAGTAGCTTCAGTGAAAAAACAGCAACTATAGGTCCTCTCAAAAAGCCTAAAACTGCTTATTAACAAAAAAAGTCATAAATATTAAATGGTTAATTGCAAAAAGTTAATCAGATATTAGTTCCATAGTATGTGTTGGAAAAATGCAAATATTTCTTTCAAAATATTCAAAATGCTCTCAAGAAATGCCCGGTTGAGAATCATATTATCCTTCAGAAAAGGCAGGAGACAACCAAGATTTGGGCAATCAGGCCTGCACCTCAAGGTAAGCATGCTATGGAAGGACTTGTTTGCTGGAGACTATTTACTCTCCAGATGTATTTAGGTGTTTTTCTGTATTTCTTTTGTGAGAAGGGGATCCCTTAGTAGCCAAGTGAGCACTTTTTCACTAGGAAAGGGCTGATACAACTTGCTCATTAAACCCAGGCCAGCAGACACCTGTCACTTAGTAACAGGCTTCAGAGCAGAGTGGGACTGGATGCTGTGCTAGATTTTAACCTGTGGCCCGAGGGTAGAAGCACCTGTGTGTCCCAGTTAAGGTATTATTTCTCATTGATTTGACAGGGAGATGGCTCTCTGTTTTGGCATGTTGAAAAGCAAAGACCACACTAAAAGTTTAACCCTTGAATACATCCCCCAGGGGTCTGTGGGATGGATTAGGCATGGTTTGTAAGCAAGATCAAGTAATAGTAATCATTGCAAGGAGAAAGTTACAGAAACTAGTAAGCACCTTACTATGAAACCACTGATCTCTGTCAAAAGAGTTCCAAATCACCACTGATTAAAATGTTCACTTTTTGTTTGTCAGAATGTTTTACTTCTTCAGTTGTACTCACTACATCTCCCACAGCTCACAGGGGTCATCCACAAGGTCACTGGCAGGTGATGGGGAGCACTTCTCAAATAGGAGAAAGGAGCTGGAGACAGATGCTAGAGTTTCTTATAAGGCCCTTCCTTCAAATTCATGCACTGAATTTTTCATGAGGGATTTTTGTTTACACTTGAGGAAAACTGCACGGTGTCAGGAAGAGGAGGAATATATCACATAATGACAACTGAGATAAATATGGACAGAGAGTAAAATTTTGAGATTAAGACACTGGCAGTAAAATAACCTGTTCTCAGTACCACCATCCAAACAAATGCTAAGGGAGTGATACCTGTCTTTTAAGAAAAAAGAGCAAATAACCTAGAAAGACCATCTGCACAAAAGGATCTCATGTTCAAAAGAAATTCCTAGGGAAATAATACCTTCTTTCCCTTGAACTTAGTGCTGGTTCAGCGACAAGATAGAGTACCATTAATACTATTTCCCCTTAATGGTTTTGGATCATTAGTTGTCATCATAGTTGATTACAGTAACTAGCTCTGCACTTAAATCTATGTGACTGAAAGCATGATCAGTAAATTTAACTTACTGATTCCCTAATGGGTTCATTTATGGCTTCAGCTTGGTGAAATCAGTAGTAACAGGCAGGACTCAGTGCAAAGACCATTCAAGTCAGCTCTGGATTTTCAGTGGTCTCCAGGAGATTCGAGTCAGACCCATTCAGCATGTCCATTTACAGATGTAAAAATATTTTACTAAAAAGTGAAAACTCTTCTCATAGAATCATAGAATGTTTGGGGTTGGAAGGGACCTCTAGAGATCATCTAGTCCAACCCCTCATTTCTCAGAGGTGTCTGAGTAGATCCGTATGTATGCAAAAGTGTATACACAAGAACTGAATTTTGTATGTATCAGCCATTAATTTTACTTTCTTAAGGAGGCAGGAAAATAAAAAATAGTTTCAATGGCTGAGCTCGTGTGTGTGCAGTAAAAAAAATTGCTGGCAGTGTAATAAAAATTATGATAAGGTGTGTTTCCACATGTAATGGGGTATAGTGTAAATTTTATTATCATGCTCTCTGGCACATAAATAATACAAATTCTCCAAAGGACCCTTGCGGGTATCAGCTGATACTTCTGTGCTTCTGTAGCATGCAAACTGTGATTGGGTTTTGTGCTACTGCTGTAAAAACAGCAAACACTACATGAGCTGCTCTACTCTTTTCCTTGTCTTTTGTACTCCACACAAGTAACACAGAGCATGTGCAGAAACATTTTCCTACTTCAGCAAATTAACAAAAGGCATCATATTTTGCCACTTTTTCTTCAGTGATGTGGTTCTTAGAATTGCTTTCTGCCCAGAAACATACCATTAAAAAATGTAGCAGTTTTTTAAATAAAAAAGTTTTTCTCAGATTACCACTACTGAAGAAATGTAATCCTGCTTGATATTCAGTATGTATTTTCTCCTGACAGTTTTATGGTACAATTAAATTTCATACTTTCTTTTCTACCACTCTGAATATGCATTAGAAAACCAAGCACCATAATTCTAAACCAATTGGCTTGATTTGCTTGTTTAAATTCAGATATTGCTTCTTTCTGTGCATTTCAAAGAAAGGCCATGAGCTGAACAGTGTCAGCATGTGGTCACCAGAGGTCTAGCTTGCATCAAAATTGTATTTCTAAACTCAAGCTATGCTTTTTATATGAAAAATGAAATAATGTCTTTCTAAAATGGTTTACTGGAGTAACAAAATGTAGAGAAACAGCAGAGCTAATGGAGGGTTAGGGAGAGAGGCAGATTATGGAATTCATTGTGTATTAGTTGAAAATTATACCGAAATTTAGATGGACTTAATAAGACTCATTTGAATGCAAAAGAATGAACATTGAGTTGATATTAACTTTTAATGCTTGTCATTTTATGTTAATTTATATTTTTTAATTATAGACAATTTTTTTTGTAATCAGACTGGCTAATTATACCTCAAACATGTAAATTTGACATGATGCCAACACCAAATTAAAAGGAAAAAAAAAAGTCAACACAGTACTTGGTTATAAAAACCCATAATTCACTGAAACTGGATTCTGGCTGACTTCTTCCAACCACACAAAGCATTATGCTACTAAAATTATTCAGTTTCTTTGAGATGATTTCTTTCGTTTGTTTTATCAAAGAGACAATGCTAATGCACTCTATTTCTGTAACTTTTTCCTGATCATTGATTTGATCACCCTTGGAAAAAATTTTCATCCAGCCTTGCTATCTGCAGATGAAGTTTTCAAAGATTCCCTCCTGCTAAAAGCATTGTTAACAAAGAAATGGTTTTCTAGCACTGAAATGGTCTTGAGCAGGGGTTATGAGATCTGTTCCTAAACACTACAATGTAAATTTTTTCAAACCCTAAAGGTCTACTAATCTTCTAAAATCCAAATATAAAACTGGTGCCTTACATTTCAGATACCTGATTCCCTTCAGGGCAATTATTTCCCAACACATAATAAATGAAGTTACTGTGTCTAATAATGCTAAATAGACAGGAGCTTATATGCTGCTGGAAGATGAACACTGACTTTTCTTAATTTACACTGTGGAGTTAGATGTTATTTTACCAAGTTTCCAGAATTGAAAGCATAAATTCCTTCTGTCAACAGATAGGTTTTTTGAGTGCTGATAATTCGGATGCCTTTAAAACAGCAAAGTCTTTTAGCTTGAATGACCTTGGCCTTCACAAAATCAGGAGTTAATGTGCACAAAGCTTTATATACAGTAGAGATGTGTTGAGCTGATAACCTCGTAGCACCAGCTCTATACCCATTTGAAGGGACCTGATTGTTTAGTAAGCATTTGTGTAACAGATCCCAGCTATTTAATGAAATATCTTTTTGTAGCGGGAGGAGCCTTTCTTGCTCCTGAGGCTCGATGAGCTGCTGGCCTCTCCATGGCCTCACACCAGAGTGAGGTGAGGTGAGGTGAGGTGAGGTGAGGTGAGGTGAGGTGAGGTGAGGTGAGGTGAGGTGAGGTGAGGTGAGGTGAGGTGAGGTGAGGTGAGGTGAGGTGAGGTGAGGTGAGGTGAGGTGAGGTGAGGTGAGGTGAGGTGAGGTGAGGTGAGGTGAGGTGAGGTGAGGTGAGGTGAGGTGAGGTGAGGTGAGGTGAGGTGAGCTGAGCTGAGCTGAGCTGAGCTGAGCTGAGCTGAGCTGAGCTGAGCTGAGCTGAGCTGAGCTGAGCTGAGCTGAGCTGAGCTGAGCTGAGCTGAGCTGAGCTGAGCTGAGCTGAGCTGAGCTGAGCTTCTCTCTATGGGTGTGTGTCCCACCTTTATTGGCCCCCTGGTCTTGCTCATGCCCAATAGGGGCCTGTCCTAACCAGGCACAGGTGGACTCACACCCACTCTTTGGCAACCCAAGGCACCTGGTTTATCTTGTTTCTCTACATCTTTTTATCTTTTTATCTGCAAATCAGTGACCAGATGATGTTTAACAAATGTAGTGAGTTGAAAATACCCTTTCCTCTGACCATTCTTTCTCCTCCTCCCACCTTCCCTTAGGGTCAGAGCTTTGTCTTTCAGGACACAGATTGTGATGAAACCAGCAACCTAAATTCTAATATGGCAAATCTTCATTCAAGCAAATCTCCACTTAACTGTGGCTTTTGGGGTTAAAAAACAAAACAAAAAAAAAACCAAAATCCAAACCAACCAAACAAAAAAGCTGCAAAGCTACAACTACTGCAAATAACTGGGTTAGATGAAGTTTCTCTCTCCACTTCTGCTGAGGTGTCCAAGCCAGGGTCTGCCCCTGGATGTCTGAAGGATTTTACACCCCCATCAAAATTTATCCTCACTCAGCCATGCCTATAGCCATGCAAAGTCCCTAATGCACAAAGTTTGTCTCCAGCAACGTTGAGAAAGATGAGCAGAAATTTTCTGATCTAACTTACTCTCAGTGCCTTTGAGGACAGCTTTCCAGCAGGAGGTTGTTACAGTGCTGCCCTTGCTAACCTTTGCAGATGTGCTACAAGGTTCGTGGTTCCATGAGCTCAGTGACTGCAGCCACAGAGCTTCTATGCAGGGCTTTGGTGTTGAGCTTCCACCACTCTCCTCCAGGACATCAAACAAAGCCATGGGCAGCCTCCGAGTGGTTCTCCTACCATATTGTCACTCTGTAGTAGGAGCTTGGTCTGCTTTATTTTCTCTAGCCCTTTTGTGTAGGTAGCCAAGCTCACAATTACATCCACAGTTAATTAATAATTACTGAACCAGCAGCTGAATGTGGTTCCCAGTTCCTATCAGTCTGTCCAAGCTTATCCACATCAAAGCTTTCAGTTTCCATCATCATCCCTACTGTCATTTTGATGAGGTCTGTTTGCCTTCATATTTTCTCTTCTTTAATGCTAAAGTCACAGCAATCTTGTTTTGATTTTTTTGTGATAGGAGGGGAAAGAGAGATTGGAGAGATTTTTGTTTCACTGACTGGTAGGGGTCTCATTCAACAAAAATTGTTCAAGCTCTACTATCTTTTATCTGCTCTTCAGTTGGACTCACAAAATGCACATAATGACAGTCACAGAGCAACAAGGAGAGCATTTTCTGGCCTCCAGTGCAGAGGAGTGAAAATAGATGAATTCTGAAATTTGCAGACCATCCTTCTGATAACTAAGAACACATCTTTTCAGCAGTTCAGAACTTATTTTCTTTTATTAAAGCATCTTCTATAATAGCTACTGCATACTTACAATGATAGTTACTTTCTTGCAATTATGTTATTCAGAAATAATTGGATTTCTGGGTTTAATTGGGCTCTAAATTAGCTAGAGCTTTCATAAAATCTATTACAGAGATTTCTAATAGCATCTTTTCCTGCAATTTAAGCACAGAGTATTTCAGTGAGTGATTCACCAGTGTAAAAAGTCTTGGCTGCTGTGAACTCTAGAATGGGTTCAGTTTAATTATGACAATTTAGGCACCATCCTTTTGTAATTAAACATTTGCTCAAAATATTACAAGGAGTGCAAAACTCTGTGAAAAAACTGACACCTTTTGTTTAGAAAGATACTGGTTTGTTTTGCAACTCTTGGGAAGATTAAGAAGCTTTATGGTAGGCAGGCTCCTGAAGACCAAGTTCAGAGGCAGGGTTGTATCTGTTTGCTCACACCAAATATTTCACCAGCCCAAGCAGGAGAAGTCTGCACGAGATGTCTACCTGACACCCATCCCACCCAAGGGCTCCTGGGCTCCACTTGATGACCACCCCTCCACATTCATGCAAAAATCTCACTACCAGCAAAAAACAGAGAAGTAAAAACGAGTCAGCTAATTTAGGATCATCGACTCCTCTGAATAAGCCCAACCCCTTCCAAATTCTAGGGGTAAGGAAGATGAGCCCCTGCTTTGCTGTTAAAGTGGAAGATGGTCAACTTCAGCACGAATGTGGCTGCTTGAAATCTTCTGATTTCATCATTTGCACTCTCTTTTCTTGGCTCTCAGGAAGGCATGTGCTGCTGCAGTTGTTCTGCTGTTATTGGAACCACTTTCCATGGTTTTCCAGGGACAACTCTCACACATATATTTTCCTTTCATCCTGAGCACAGCACCTGAGAGAGCAGGTGGATCTGATTTCCAGCATTTTTTGTGTGCTTTTTTTGCAGTAATTCAGGCCCTCCACATCATTCTTCTGGGGTACTTCTTTCTCCAGGAAAAGCAGCCTAGACATAGTTTTCCAAAAAGACTGATGTTAAAAATCCAAATGTATTTTTTAAATGGTCACAGGCAAAACAGAGTATTCTTCCACTGATTCATACAACACTGAAAAATGTTTGCTGAAGTAACAAAGGGTGGGATTTGGTCCCAGATTAAAAACCTAAGGATTTGGATGCCTCCATATAAACACACACACATGAACTAGGTGGCCAAGCTGCCATCACATCCCTGCACTTTTGATCAATACTCTCAAATAACCATAGGGAGGATTCAGCCCAATTTAACACAGATGCTTTAGGGCTCATCCTTGAACCTGTAAGAAGGCACCTGGGGTTATCAGAGCAATGCTGGGGGATCCCAGATAGCTTTTGGTTGTTGGCCTCTCAGAGGACAAGTACTACACCTGTAGCCCCATGTGCCTACCTGGGGCATTTGGAGTGGCGTAAGAATCCTTTATCCATGCAGGTGAATTGGCCTCAAGACACAAAAATATTGAAAAGAACTGAATATTCAGGGACTCCAAGGACTCTGTAAGATACTGCCATCCACTTAGTTAATTATATGACTACGAAGTCCAAATGTTGTCTGATCTAAAAGACATGACACAAATTCAAAATTTGCCAAAATTAAGTATGAAAGTTCAACCAATTTAGTTAAAAGCTTCCCTAATAAAGGCTTTTCCAGAATGTTCTGTTTTCTTGCAAATGCTCAAGACTTAGATGGAGCTGCATTTTCCGGGGCAAAAGTCTCCAACTGACAGGCAGCCCCTTTCACAGGTATTCTTCAGACAAATGGTGAGTGATAACATTGCAGTAACAGGCAGCAGATGCTCTTTGGCTTTGTTTTATCCATAATAGCTTGGAGGATTCTTTGAGATTTACTTCAAGGCTGAAAACATTTTTTTGGAAATTCGTTGGCTAAGGCACATTTTTTCAAGTACCTGTGAAGGTTTTTCTGTGGATATAATGGGAAATGGTAGCAAGGTATTGCACAGGTCAATTCTTATTCCTTTTCTAGTCAGAAGGAGTTTTACAACCATCTTCAACAGAGGAAAATGTAAACCTTCTAAATCAATATTCCAGATTGCCTAGACTAAGTACAAATAAAACCTTACTAAATTGTAGAAAGAATTTAGTGAGGTTAGTCAATTTACTAATTCAAATTATAAAAATTTAATCAGAAGACATCTTATTAGAAAGGATTATTTAAGTATAAGTGAATTTCTTTGGGCCTTGTTTCATATAAGCAAAGATTGATCAATATTCATCAATAATACATTCACCTATGATGACTCTGAATAATGTGATGTTTAATATTCCCTAAATTTTTTAGATAACCTTAGTAAAAAGTCATTAATTGTAATATTTATCTGTTACTTGAAGAAGAACATGATATAAAATGACAACTCAATTTTCCTCTTTGACATTTCAAATACAAAGAGGTCACATTAATCAATCAATAATGTGTTTATCATACACTCTGGTCAATTATACCCCACCATCAGTGACAGTTTTCTGGCTTGCAATCTGGACACACATACTCTCATGACAACTACATTCTTTCTAGCTATTTTTTATTTTACAACCAGAGCCATTGCTTAAGGCACAACATAAATGCTTGGAAAGGGCATGAGATTCTTCATAATCCCAATTCCAGTTCTGTGCTGTTAGTCTATTTCCAAAGAACAAACCTTCAATGCACCAAAATCCAAGAAAAACAGGATAAGTTCCTGTTGTCTGAAGAGAAAGTTACACATAAAATAAAACCAGCAGTACTGCAAATAGAATAGTCACATCTGCTGATTGCAAGGTTGCAATTATAGCTCATCATTTTAATGAAGTCGTAAACTAGTTGAGTTTACTTCTTTGGTTTATTGCACCATGAGAACTGTTGTTTTTTGGTTTGTTTTTTTTGAGTTGTAGCCATATAAACTATAATTATTAATGATATGTCTGTGAATGACATTATCAATTCTGTTTGCCAGGACATTATTTATATTCTGGGCTATCTGTAAAGATGAGTCAGTATCTCCCAAATGAACTCTGACATAGTTTTAAATAGAACTTCTCACCTTCAGACAAATCACATAAATCTTAACCTTCCTGTTTTTATTAAAATTATTCTGAATGAATGATACTGTCATAAATCTCATTTAAAAGTATTTCTCCATTGGAAAATGCTGTTTGGCCAATGGCAAATTGCTTATTTCAACAATATCTCACTCTAATTTCCCCTTACAAATATTTACTAATAAGGAACAACAGAGCATTTTAGATTTTTTGAAGGGGAACATTTCATTCATTTCTTTTTAAATAGAACTTCTTTCTAATTAATGAAAGTGCATTATTAACAAAACATGAAGGAAAATCTTGGGAGAAATTATTCCATAACACATTATCCAGAATATTTATTTTAATTTCATTTCATATCATGTTTTTGATATTTTTATCAACTCATAATTCTTGCAAACACGTTTTTGATATTTTTTGCTCAGAATGGGAATTTGTTTCGAATTGCAGACTTTACCATGAAATAGAATAGGAAGTTTTTATGAGGCCACAGGCTCAGCCGAGCTGAGGACACAAGCACCAAACGATGAGCCCTCTCCCTCCCACAGAAATGATGGTTTCTGCAGTGCTAGCCACAATTTCCTGAAAACTTGAGAGAATATGACCTTCTACATAATCTTTTAATCTTGCTCAGGCAAAGTTCTGTTTGCTCCACCTGGTTCATAGATGGAGGGCTGAGCAGGAAGGAGATGTGCAAGCTCTCAGCCCTTCCAAGTGTGTGATGAGAAACATTTCACATCTTCCTTCGTTAGTGCCAGCAGCAGAATATGGAATCAAGATGAGAGCACATTTGAATATCAAAAGTCATTCTCTGGTTTACTCACTCTTAGAACCTGTCACATCACATTCCCAGCACTAATTAGCTGCCCTGTTCCAACTGAGAAGCAATGGTGTCTCAGAGGTGGCTGAACGACCCTATCAGTTGCAAACTGTTTATTTATTCAGAATAAAGCTAAGGAAAAAGGAAGTAAAAAAACTGCTGTACACATCTAACAGTTCAATAATTGCTGTTTGTATGGTTTTATTATTTTTACATAGTATTTTGATGCTGTTATACTCATTGGGACATTTGGAGTGTAATATAGTAATAATTTATGAAATAAGAATCTGATATGCAGCAGTATTCCTAGTGGTGCATTTCGTATCGTATTAGCAATACAAAAATTGTAAGAAGATGGTGGTGGCAGTGAGCTCCCACTGAGACATACCCTATTACAGTGGTATCCATGTCAGCTTTTTGCTTTTTAATCACAACTTTGACATTCATTGACTACAGTGTTTTTCTTTTTAAAATCATACATGCCTTCAGGAGCCCAGATTATTTAGGTGACATTCCTACATTAAAACCAATTAATGAAAGGAGTATCCTTAATGCAGCCAACTTCCACTGTTAAAGGCTGATGTATCAAGATTACTTGTGTATGCTGTTTGTAAAGACAAAGTCCTTTCTTAACCTGTAGCTTGAGCCCTGGGTTGGTGCTGCAATGGGAGATGAGAGAAAGTGGCAAGCAGTCTAAAGGCAATTTGAAGTTATGTTTCTTTTATTCTCACAAACATTATGTTATGCTACCACTGCACAAAGATAAATGAAAACTGCTAAGAAAACCTGACCTTCCAATACATACTTGATTTAGTGTACCCAAAACAAAGATAGGCAAGACTTAGAAATTTTGAGTTATACTTACAAAGTTAAGGTGAAATTCACAGAATCACAGAATTTTTATGGCTGGATCTAAGATCACCCTGTCCAGCCATCAATAACCACCCCAAACCAAAACACAACCAACCACCATGCCCACTAAAACACATCCTAAAGTGCCACATCTACACTTGTTTTTTAATAACTCCAGGCATGGTGACTGTACCACCTCCTTAGGAAGTAAGTTCCAGGATCTGATTACTCTGTCAGTAGAGAAATTCTTCCTGATATCTAGCCTAAACCTCCCCAGGTGCAACTTCAGGCCATTTCCTCTAGTCCTATCACCATTTACTTGAAAGAAGAGGCAACCACCCACTTTCCTACAACCTCCTTTCAGGTGGTCATAGAGAGCAATAAAAGTTTCACCTCAGCCAGCCCCTTCTCCAAACTAAACAATCCAAATTCCCTCCGCCTCTCCTCATAGGACTTACTCTCCAGACTCTTCACCATCTTGGTTGACCTTCTCTAACCTCACTCCAGTAACTCAATATCTTTATTGTAGAACTGAACACAGTACTTGAGGTGTGGCCTCACCAATATACAGGGGCACCATCATTTCCCTACTCCTGGTGGCCACACTATTCCTGATACAAGCCAGGATGCTGTTGGCCTCCTTGGCCACCTGGGCACACTGCTGGCTCCTATTCAGTGGCTGACAAACAGCTCCCCTAGGGGCTTTTCTGCCTGGCAGCTTTCCTGCCCCTCTTTCCCAAGCATTGCATGGGGTTGTTGTGTCCAAAATGCAGGACCCAGCACTTGGCCTTCTTGAACCTCATATAGTTGGCCTTGTCCATTAATTCAACATGTCCCAGTCCCTCTGCAGAGGCTTCCAAATTGTTGATGAGAGGAATATGCTAATACATAGGTCAGTTCAAATAATCCAGCCTGATGAAAAATGGTCTTCCAGTCCCTGGAAAAAGTTCTTCTCATCAACTCCAGAACTCTCTGTGTTTAAGTCTTTGAGAACTCTGAGGTTGCCTGAAGTGTGAATTGTCTGCCAGCCACAGCTCTTGTTCCAGAGGGGAGAAAGCTTCCTGTAAAAAGCCCTTTTTTGATTTTAGCCACATTTTGAGAAAGAGGCACTCTATGCCCATAGGAGAAAAGTGTAGGAGTGGGACTTAAACAGATAGGCTGTGTGCCTTGCTCCGGGCTCTACCTTAGAATTGCTTTATTTTCCCCAACAGTGTCTTTAAAATTCACTCATCCTGGATCTCCAAATTACTGACTGTACTGCTGGATCTTCAGTTTTCTTTTTTTTTTTACACCATTCCCAGATTTCTATTGTATTATCATCTCCCATCAGAGATATCATCTTTGTTAGAGTAAACTGAAAGCCACTCGTTATGACAAAAAAAAAGAGAATTCCCATTAACACATCATCATCTAATCATATTAGGAACTTTGTATCCTATTATCAGCTTTCTTATGAAATACCATTTCTTAATGACAGGTATTTTTCTAATACTGACTGAACTCTGCTAACATTAAAAAGTTACTACCGAGCATGTATTTATAGAATGAGGTATCATCTTCTTCATGCTAGCACATAATTCCAGCTTGTGATTTGATCAGATGTGAATGCTGAAAGTTAATTTTCATCAAATCAACCGAGGAAGGAGGAACAGAGTTATCAGCACTTTGCACTAAATTAAGATGTATTGGCACTGAGTTGAGTGGGATCTTGAAGGGAGTCAGACTGCTTTTCTCTGTGTCCACAATATTTCTTTTGTGGGTGACAGAGGCATCCCATCTAGTTAGCTTGTTCATTCTTTGAGTTTGCATATGTAATATATAACATTTATTGTATTTACTGGGTTCACTGAAGACCAAGCAGTGGGGTGAGCCTGGGCCCTTACAGTCCCACTTTCCAGCACCATGGAGTGAATCCAATGCCTGGTACATTCCTGCCACCTCCCTCACTCTGAAATGTCATTTATCTTTCCCCATTTTCCCTCTGCTACCAATCCACATTAGTTTTATTTTAACCTGAGCTGCCTAAGTCAGCTCTCCAGGCTCCCCAGAGCTGGACAGAAATGTAACATTTCACCTCATCATTATAAGTCCACATATGAAGCTATGTTGAAATGGGGAATAAATTTATCTCTCTTTTTTTTTTTTTTTCTCTTCTTTTTTTGTTTTATACGGTTCACTCCTCATTGCTCTAATTCAGGGATAAAATGAAACACATGGTGCAATACTTACATATTTAATAGTCCATTTTCCATCAATCCAAAATACATCTCCTAGCTAATAGTTTGAGAAAAATGCTTTCCAAGTGAGAAAAACACATTTATTATTTTTTTCATAGTCTTGAAAAAGAAAAGTGGATTTTGATCCCTTTCTCAGTGATGACTGTCATACCACCCTCCTCCCACCTTAAGAGAAAAAAAAATCCAGTTATTTTTAGGATACATCTTCTACAGGAAGTAGTCATTTAGGATCTATTTAAAAGATACATATAGTCTGCTAAAGAGTAGATATCAACTTGCAGAAATAGAATTTTGCTTTACCTTTTCACAGGTAAACCAAATCCATGATTCTGAATAATAATAAAAAAAAACAGTAATTAATTTAGTAGGGGGGTTTCAGTCTGAATTTCAAATGCAGAGATACTCATCTGAAATACTATACGTAGACTCACAGAACTTCAGAGAAAAATTTATTGCTTACAGACTGTTCATAAGACAGCCTTACACTGACAAAAACTGAGCACTAAGGTCAGGGACTGTCCTTTTGGTTTGTGTTTTCATAGCATCTAACATAGACCCAGATCTGATGGTCTTAGATTTACTGTTATGTAAATAGCAATATATTTTATCAAGCACAATGCAATGGAGTGAAATAGAGAGAATCATAAATGACAGCAAATGGAGTAGAATTTTCAAAATAAATAAGGTACCTACTGTGCTTCAGTATCCTTGGTATCTTTGTTATGGAAACCCATGTAAGGAAATAATACAAGCATGGTAAAGTCAATGGAAGTCTTTACTTTGATTTCCATGAGCTTTGCATCATGCTTTTCTTCTTAATTTGCAACATTCAGTAATCCACAATACAACTCACAGGGTTACAAGTCCGAATTAGAGAAGTTCTCCTTCCTGATTGGTTTTAAGCCATTTTATATGGGCTTGTCTGTTTAAGCTGTTAATACTGTTGAAGATTACTATGGTATTACTGCAGTCTGCAATATTTCAAAGCTTACAGCACTGTTTCTCACCAAATCCTTGCAATGGATTTGACTTTTTCAGCACCACTTCTAGTCATCCAAGAGCTATCACTTGTGAAGCAAGTCCCTGAAAGCCTGGGCTAACTGTGCCAAGTGTCAGAAAATAGCATTTATTCTGCTGAAAGAGCTGGAATTCAACTATTCAGCATAAAACCAGACAATACTTTTTATATCTCATCTGACTTGAGGTAGCTGGGTAAACATTTCAGTTAATTAAGCTGTGAAACTGTTACCTTGATTTAGAAGTTCTGAGAGTTGCACTGAGTTCATTGCTTAAACTCAACCTGTATTTTCTTTTGTGGCTCATTCATTATAGTAAAGAATTTCCCATTCAAAAAAAATACTGGATTTGCACACATGAAAAGAATACCTAAAAAAATGTCAGCATTCTCTAGCTGTACAGGGAAGACAGATTAGAGCTGTAAATTAACCCAGAAACAGACTGCATGCTTTCTTGCTCCTTAAAACAAAATCAGTGCATGGCTAAGTAAACCATCTCTGAAAATACATAGCTCCAATTACTCAGCCAGTGCAGAAAAGATTATTAATAATCCCCAGTCTTGTTTTGAAAAGTTTAGCTAATGACACTGGTGTGTGTGGGAGAAGAAAGAGAAAGAGAGCACCATCTGCTGTACAGCTGTGCAATTTTTTCAGAACAAAAGGTGATTTTTTAAAAGTACAGATTTGCCTGTCTATATCTATATATGCTACTGACACCCTGCTTGGCAGACTCACCTGCTCCAACTAAAGCACTGCAGGGAAAAACAAAACAAAACAAAAAACAAAAAACAAAAAACAAAAGAGAAGTTTCTTTAGTATGCTTATGCCTCGGGAAAAAGGAAAATTATTCTGCTCAGGGGCCATTTTTCAGCATCTTTGTGCAGTTCCCCATCATTTATAAGGGGCTGGTAGTCATTTGAAAATGAGCCTTTTGAGGTGTTTTTATTTGGGAAGGTTTAAGTTATTTACAGGGATCTCAACAAATAGATCAGGTTTGAGTATTCCCATAACACTCTGCAGAGGAGGTATGAGTGAGAAAAAGGGATGCCAGTGACTCCAGAAACACCCAGCAAGCCTGGGAGTAACCTGCCATCCAGCAACACATCCACCATGAGCTATTGATGGAGCAATGGAAAGTAATTGATTTCTGTACTATGAGTAGAAAAGAAAATTCAATTTTCGGACTACCAGCTGCCCAAATAAAAATCAAGATCATCACCCCTAGTAGATGAAGAAAAGCTAATTCTTCTCAGGACAGAATTCAAACCCACCAACTCAAAGAGCAAATAAGGAATGGAGAGGCCCTTTCTCAGTCCTGAAGAGTTTTAGGGACTCTCTGTTAACCTGACATCCCACCATCTGCCTTAGATTGGTCACTCAGAAGAACCACTGGGGTTCATCCACTTCATACTGGGAAATCCAAATGAGCACTAACGATATTGTCCCCAGTAGCTCTAAAACCAAGAATTGAGAGTGGCTACGAGTTGAAAGGTCAGTAGGATTTGCAGCCCTCACATTTGCAAGGAAAGGCCCTAATGGGAACAGGACCATCCTGGGGATCAGCATGATTGTACACACAGTATCACTTAAAAATCTTTGGCTTCTTTGTTCTGGGAGAAGATGACTACTACAAAGATGAGGTAACTGTGAACAAAAGTTTGCTGAGAGAATAGGATTGGGATTCTTAAGGACTGCTGAGAAGACCTCTACAAAAAAACACAAACCCGAACTGACAGTGTGATACAAATAAAGAAGGGGTAGTTATTCATAAGAGGAGCAAGAATAAAGAGAAGAGGGTAATCTAATGAGAATCTCAGGTGGGAAAATACCAATGAATTAAGCAAGTACTGTCAGAAGAAGGTGGAAGCAGAGCTATCCCAAGTCCTGATTTCCACGCACATACTCCCTCTTCTGCCCTGGGCACTCTCTCCATACTGCAGAAGGGAAAATGGACTTTTTTTCTCCACAGTTGCGTGTCACACAGCTGACAAAAAAAAAAAAAAAAAAAAAAAAAGAGTGAATTTTGAGAAGATACAGAAAAAACTCAGTGACCAATCAGGAAGGTCCATAGGGAAATTAATTACAGAAGGTAATATTATTCACAAGTACAAAATATTAGCGTAAAGACATCATGTATAATAAGAGTCAGTCTGATCAAATCCTGCCTTTCTCTATGATTTCAAACTCAAATGAGTGTACAGACAGTGGAAACCAGAGTAAATTATTAGGGATAACAGAAAGTTAATGAAAACAACATAAATATAGCAGCTGTATCAGAAAAGTATAAAGTCACAAACCAAAAAGGATTAGAAATAATAAGAAAGCTGTCTAGAAAAGAAGAAAGGCTAATGGCTGGTGCTGAGAAAGATTAAATACTTAACACTTTCTCTTTGTTTCAGCCTTCACTTACAAGGTCACAGAGGTGACACAACTAACACTAGTGCCAAAGAGCTTCCAGGTTGGGTTCAGTTGCCAAACTCACAGCCAGCTTAATTACACAAGATTAAGGCTCAAAACTACACCAGGGCTACTGAACTTTCTTGTGTTAAGCAAGAGACCCCTTTTCTCTCTTGCCTTAGCACAGGTTATTGGTGATGGGCATGGGACGTGCCAACGGGTGTCCCCACAGCTGTCCCCCTGTCCCAGTCGGTGAACTGACTCCCCTGGTGCTCTACAAGATACAGGAGACCAGAATCTTTTGTGTATCCCAGAATAAGGCAAGAGCAATTCTACTTGTAAAGCAGAACATAAAACTGCAAATAATCAGTTCTAAGAGCATGGTACAAAATGTTCCATCTTTTCTTAATGACTCAACATTTGACCATTTTGCAATTTATTTAACTTTTGGGAGCCTGGCACTAAGGAAAATCTTAATGCCAGCAAGTCAGTAACTCCATCAGAGCTTTTATCTCTACTAAAACATAAAAGGGACCAGACCTTTTGTTTCTTCCTGGAATTAACTGTAAGGGCACAGGTGATGGTGGCCACGCTGGGGGCTGGGGGGACAGGCTCAAACCAAGCAGGGGGACAGTGACAGTGAGGATGTGCATGGACTCACAGGCTTGCTAATCAACTCCTCTAATTTGTGTAGATATACAGCCAGAACAGATGCAGCCAGAGGAGAATGGACTCCAGTCCAAGACTTTTACAGCTTGAAAAAGATTTAAAATTCCGATTTCCATGGGAATCAGTATGATGGATCTCAGTCTCTTATGCTTCTTGTCTAATTGCTCTCTAAGTTAGCACTGATCCACCAAAAAAACATCCACAACAGTATCAGTGATACTGGTTAGGGATGATGTTAGTATTCATACAAAATTATCAGAGCCATTGTCAGAGTTCCTAAAACCTTGAGCTGAAATTCCCTTGGGGTTAGAAAGAAGAGAGCAGTCAGCAGTGGTTTGGTTCTGTCTGAAGCAGGGGAAGGAAGCAGAAGGCTGCTACTTCATGTGACTTCCTTGCTGGCAGCAGCTCAGGACCTTCAGGCTAGAAGAGCAACTGCAGTAGAGGAGCTCACAGGTTGTGGTTGGACCAGGCTGGTCACATTTTCAGAAAATAAACCCGAGGATTGTTACACTTTCAGACAGATTAAGAAACAGTAGTCTCAGGTCCTTTATTAGCAGATGAATCCAGAGATAAATCATAAATGCACAGGCTACTCAGACATGCTTCCAGGCCATTAGCTCTGAGCAATCAGTAATCCATCAGTCTGAGTGAGGAAAGCTCCAGAATCAGAACTGCAAAACTGATTGCAGGATGTCATTTGTCCACCCACCCTGCACAAGAAGCCAAGGTACAGTACACCTGGACTGATGTCCAGAACTCGTGCCATCATCCAGGTCAATGCTTCCCTGACCTCATCACCTGGCAGAGCAGAAAGTGTGACTTGAAGGGCAGATGCAGAAACTCCCTGAAAACACAATTTGTGCCAAGCCAGTTTGTTTAACTATTAGTATTTTGCTATTAGGATTAAGAAAATGAAATTGCCTGTGAAAAGTTGAAGAAATCCATTGCAAACACTCTGCCTTGTACTTAATTTCACAGTGAAGGCAAATTTCCAGCCCTCTGCTTCTCAGAGCTGCAATAAGCACCCCGCCAAACTGTCAGCAGCAGGCAGCCAGATGTGCTGCCAGTTTGCACCCCACAGGTCCCCTGAGTTGCAGAACCACTGGACATGGGAACTTTTATATACAAGCCAACACATAAGCTCATATATAAGTTTCATAGCAACACAACTCTGCTTCTCTCACATCTCTATAACCTAGAGGAAAAGGAAGGTGATGTTCAGCCCTGCAGCTCCCTTAGTGTGGTTTCAGTGATCCTGAGAAAGGCTGATTCAACCTTTCCCTACTCCTAAGAGCAGTAGAAATGTTTTGTTTTCACTGTGCACTAAATCACATCCTTCATGGTAGTTTATTGCATTGACCAGCCAGAAGAAATACAAAGCACTTGACTCCAACTCACAGAGGGAAAAGATCTACTTTGTCACTGTCTGGGTCCTTCTACAGGCCTCTGTAAATAAGAAATTAGAGCTTCTCGGATAACTTATTTTTTATCAATCATTACCAAGCCTGGCAGCTCTAATAATAGCCCAAAGAGATCTAAAACTCACAGTCTGGTCCACTTTACAAAAGCAACAGAACAAACCCCCAGAATGAACCAGTATTCCCAGGCTGGTCTGAAAGTAACCCTTCACAGGATGGAGCTGTGATCATCATCCCAGTTTGGATGGAGCTTTTGTGCCATTACCATTGATTTGCAGCAGTGTGGGCTGCTGCATTGACAAGATTTCTTTTTTACAGGGTGTTCATTCTCACGCAGAATTGATGCTCAGCAGCTGAAATAACAGAAAGCAGTAAAAAGCTGTCTTTTGCCATAAAGAGCTGGCAAGCTAGGCTGATGGCAACACACCAGGAGAGGCTGCAGCAAATGAGAAACAGAGGGGATGGCAGCAGCCAGGAGGGTTTGCAGCCTCCATCACAGCCTCTGATGCTCTGAGTGAGGTTGGGTCACAGCAAAAATGCTCCCATTGGGTGACCTGAGCAAGAGGACAGCAGGTACAGGGATAGTGCTGGGGCTGCAGTCATGCACAGACCATACTGGAGAAGCCACAGGTGTAAATGGGTCAGAGAGGTGGCGGGCAATGAGGATGTTTAAAGGGGAGGGACCACCTCTGGAAGTCTTAAGAGGAGCAGCCCACCACAGAAGTAACTTGGTCAGCAACACTTTAAGGCAATCAGTTGGGAAAAGAGAATGTGCAGTTAAATCCAGAGATGAGACTGAAAAGAATGGTAGTCTAAGATACACAGCCCAGGGGAGACTAACATCTGGATTTTACCCTGGCAGGTAAGCTGTGAGTGGTTGTAGCAAAGATAACTAGAAAAAAAGAAGTCCACCAAAAGCAGGCAGATTTCACCCTAAAACTGGGACCCCCAACATAGAAAGGAAGCAGAACATTCATAGAATCATAGAATCATAGAATCGGGTGGGTTAGAAGGGACCTCAGAGATCATCAAGTCCAACCCTTGAACCACTACTGCTGCAGTTACCAGACCATGGCACTGAGTGCCACATCCAGTCTCTTTTTAAATATCTCCAGGGAGGGAGAATCCACTGCTTCCCTGGGCAGCCCATTCCAATGCCTGATCACCCTCTCTGTAAAGAAATTCTTTCTAATATCCAACCTAAACTTCCCCTGGCACAACTTGAGACCATGCCCTCTTGTCTTGTTGAAAGTCATCTGGGAAAAGAGACCAACCCCCACCCAGCTACAACCTCCTTTCAGGGAGTTGTAGAGAGTGATAAGGTCTTCCCTGAGCCTCCTCTTCTCCAGGCTGAACAGCCCCAGCTCCCTCAGCCCTTCCTCATAGGATCTGTGCTCGAGTCCCTTCACCAGCCTGGTTGCCCTCCTTTGGACCTGCTCCAGGACCTCGATATCCTTCCTAAACTGGGGGGCCCAGAACTGGACACAGAACTCAAGCTGTGGCCCCACCAGTGCTGAGTACAGGGACAGAATCACTTCCCTGGACCTGCTGGCCACACTGTTCCTGATCCAGGCCAGGATGCCATTGGCCTTCTTGGCCACCTGGGCACACTGCTGGCTCATGTTCAGCTTCCTGTCAATCCAGACTCCCAGGTCCCTTTCTGCCTGGCTGCTCTCAGCCACTCTGTGCCCAGCCTGGAGCTCCCCTTGGGGTTGTTGTGGCCAAAGTGCAGGACCCGGCACTTGGCCTTGTTGAACCTCATCCCGTTGGAATCAGCCCAACTCTCCAATCTGTCCAGGTCCCTCTGCAGAGCCCTCCTGCCTTCCAGCTGATTGACACTTCCCCCCAGCTTAGTGTCATCTGCAAATTTGCTGATGATGGACTCAATCCCCTCATCTAAATCATCAATAAAAATATTGAACAGGGCCCTTCTCTCTCTCCCCCTTCATAGGGTATCTTCACTGTTTTCATTAAATTCCAGAGAGAATTCAGGAAAAGCCAGTCTTCTCCCCCAGAGAAATGCAGCATCATGGCCCTTCATACCAGCTTGGGATGAAAACATCTGGATTAAAATTTTTTCATTACTTCCTGTAACGAGATCAAAATATTATAAGTCAGTTCATTCTACAGCTATAGAGGTTTGAGAGGGTTAGAAGCATCTTATTTCTTGTAGCTGTTGAATCACTGTTGTTTCCATTTTCCCCGGTTTGTATCTGAGAATGTACACCATTTTGCCAGATGTTTCCAGAGGAAAAAAACACTGTGAAAGCCTTCTTTAACAAAATAAAGGGAAGGCTTTGGGCACCAAAAACACGTGCATGGTCCTTCTCTTTTAGTCCAGCTCAGAAGAATGTGCTAATTTCTTGAAATAACAGAAATTAATGTTATGTAAAATTAGTATGCATTCTCTTAGAAAACTCAATTTCAGACCAAGTAACTTCTCTTAAAAATGTAGATGAAAAAGCACAGTTGGTAGTAGTATTCAATATAGCAAGTTTAGAAAGTAAAATAAAGAGCTTGAGATAAACAAACATGTGATGCTATTAAAGTTGCCCTGTTGAGTTCTCTTTCCCCTGAGATGCTGCTGAATCTAGGGCTCCTGGCTGACTACAAGTAATAATGGGCTCTTAAAATTAAGAGTAAATGCAAAAGAAATGCAAAGCAGTTTGTGAACTCTTCCTGTCCATGGAACCAATTACATTATTAAAGACTGACAAAACATTCTGTACTTTAATTGCTGTTCAAGATTTCACTGCGTCCTGAAAAATAAAACTGTTTCCTTTTCAATTAGTGCCCAAGAGATATTTAAGAAGAAAACAGCGTTAGTTTAACTAGAGATTTTATTGAGAAGAGTGCCACTTAATTTCCTTAATTTTGTGCATTTCCCAAAAGAGCATAAAATGTAATTCTTTCCCTATCCCAATTCACAAATGTACCCCATTGATTTTCAGCCTGCAGAGTGTAGGGTGGAGATAAACAATAACTCCGTATAGAAAATATTGATTTAAAACCATTGACTTCAAGCCCTAGGGTATCAAAATATTAGTTACTTTTAAAGGAAGTAATAAAGGTGATTTTTAGCTACTTCATTACTGAAAAACACACAGCAAATAAACCCCACTATTCAAAGCAGCAAGATAGCCACACAGAAGGTGTCACAAAGCAAGACAGCTTGACTAACAAGAGACCAAGAGACCCCAACAGATATTGCTGGCAACTGTTTGAGTGACACAGTATAAATGCTACATCTTCCAATCTAATAAATCCCTACTGTGTTTTATTGTAATCTACAGATAAAAAAATAATGGCATGGAATAAAATTTTGTTGTGATGAGAGACCTCCTGAGAATGTCTTCAAGCATCTGGTGGACCCATAAATAGGACCATGGGCTTGGGGACCACTGCCTCCTCCTGAAGTCATCAGGAGCCAGGGACCCTCAAGTTTCCACAGCCAGCATTTGCTGGAGTTTCACACCAAATCCCTAAATCCAGGGCTGGTACTGATGCTGGTAACTCTGCCTCGCACATGGGGACACATGGTGAGGGAGTTCTAGAAAGCAGTGGCTCTCACGGGGCAGGTGCTGGGGGAAACAAAAGTCCTGATTGTGCCAGAGGGAAAACAACATTTAATCCACCCCTAAACTACTTCCACAATCTCCTTAGCAAACTCAGGACTGGAAATAGTGAGGGAGGACTACAGTAACTAGACCTTGTGCTATTCTATAACATAGGCATCTGCTTGCTCAGTTTTAATGAGTGTTGCTTTTGTCAACAATTCCCATTTTTAGGCACATTCTGATGTCAGAAAGAAGTCCCCAATTTCAGCTGCAAAGAAAATCTGTGATGAGAAATAAAATGATCAGAAGAAAAGTAGCCTGTGGTAAAGTGGTTATCTCTTGTTGAGAAGTGCCTTTCCTTCAAGTACAGCAACCTTACAAGCATTTCCACCTCTTTCAGTAGTGTCCTTTAAATGATGAAAGAGGAAGACAGTTCATCCCTTGATAGATATTCTTCACAGTCTATTTGCTTTTTGTAGTCCCATTCACCCTGTGCCAAGAATACACCCATGCTAATACTGAGACCTTTAAGCATCTCATTCTTCCTGCATATGGTGTAATTTTTGCCCTGGTGGGAGAAGCTGCCAACACAGGCCCAGACAAACACTGAAAGCAAGGTCAGTGGGCAGATGTTGAAGGTAATTATGCAAAGTGCTCAGTGAAGATTAGACAGTAACTTCCAAGAAACCTTCCTTCTGCTCTACTATCCACATGCAAGTTCACGCTGAGAACAGTGGTGCTGTAGTCATCAGAGAAACTGATATGAGGTTACCCTCATGTGGAAAATTATCTTTAGAATATTGTGTCACAATTCATTGGTCTGACAGAGTAAACCATAAAGGTTGCCCAGAAGGTAATTGCTGACAGGAGGGCTTGGATCCAGACACGTGATGTCCAGAGATTCGCTGTCTCAAAGAAAATACCCCAGAGGCACAACTGAGTTGGATTATCCCTAAGGCTAAGGGAGAGCCTTCCACTCTGCTTGTGTTTTGAGGACATATAACTGCAAATGTTGATGTATGAGCAATCAAACATGCTGGGTTTCTAGGTGACTGAAGGGAGCTAATTTTAAAGAGTTCGTCTGACCAGAAGAGCATGACTAATAAGACAACTGGCACTAATTTTCCTGATTTTTGCATCATCAAGATTTTTTCAGGATAAAGATGACTTCAAGTCATTAATTTCATTGTTGACTTTTAGTTTTCCATTTCAGCTTCTTTCAACTACCTCCTCAATAAATCCCTTATATGGCCTTGACATTTACTTTCTTTCAACCAGCTGAAAAGAGGGATGACATTTATTTCCACTGCTTATTTGGTACAAGCTTCTATTCAGCCCTGGATCACAAGACAGTAGTTGGGAAGTGGTGAATGCTGTTTCCACAATGCTGAAAGTGAATTCAGATCTTGACTGTGACAGTTTGGCAGAGAGTTCTTCCAGCTGCTGCCTGCCAGCACTGAAAAGAGCACACATAGAGCACAAGTGAAAAGAAAAAAAAAAACTTCTGGAAACTTCCTAATTGATTTTGTTGGGCTACATGGATTCCTTCCCAGAAATGAAAGACAGTAGGGTCTTATACCAGCCTCTGAAGTTCAAACTTTTTATTTTAATCATACAATAGCTACATAAAGGCCTTCTTTTCTGATCAAAATTATTTTGGCAACCAGAAACTGGCAGCCAGAATAAAAAATAGTAACTGAGAAGCAAAAGTAAATGTAACCATAAATCACAAATCAGCCAGAACTCTCAGATCAACAGCACCTTTCACTGCTGTAGAAACACTGACATGGAAAAAATTTCTCCATGGCCCCAAAGTTCATCATCTGTTTATTTCCTAGTAATTTGCTGAGACAGCATAATTAGACTGTTAACTTTTAGGAAAAATAAATTGCAAGACACAAACTCTGTTCCAAAGCAGGTACAGGCCTGGCCTGCAAGGTTTCTCCTTGCAACAGTCTGAAGGGAATGGGCATCATGTATGCTCTCTGAAGCATTTATGGTTTCTCAAAAATTTTTAAATGAGACAACAGACACAAACTGAAACACAGGAGGTTTCTTCTGAATATGAGGAAACACTTTTTTTACTGGGGGTGACCAAGCAGTGGCATAGGTTGGCTAGGGAGGTTGTAGGGCCTTGATCCTTGGAGGTATACAGAAGCCATCTGGACACAGCCTTGGTCAACCAGCTCTGTGTGGCCCTGCTTGAGCAGGGAGGATTGGATCAGATGCAGCTGACCTCCAGAAGTCCATTCTAATCTCAGCTATTCTGTGAATTTTTAGAAATTCAAAGGAGCTGTTGTTACTGTTCTTAATATTTGAACATTCCTGCATTATGGCTCTGCTGTTTAGGCTTTAAGATGTTTTTCCACCAAGATGTTTACCACCAATTTTACATCCATGACAAGTGGGTACAGCAGTTGCCAGCACCAGTCATTCAGGTCTCAGAAGTTAATTTTTCTGTCATGCTTATGTTCAGTCAGGCAACTAAAACACAAAAGCTGTATTCTTTTTCCTAGTGCCTTTTTATTGATCATCCCACACATGTACTGGTAACTTTTACCAAAAAAAAAAAAAAAAAAAAAAAAAAAAGACTCAGGAAGGGGGTGGTAGTTTTTTGTTTGACTTAATAGAATATCACATTCTCTCTGAACCTCGCAGCAGCAGCCTCAAGGAAATCTTTTTGACAAGTTGTGAAACTTGAACACATCTCCAACACATTTTCTCTAAGGTGCTATCATGGTATCTGCACTTACCAGTGTGAGCTGACTTGAAAGGACCAACTACTGAGCAATGCTTTTTTAAACACACCCCCATTCACATCTCCCTTCCTCCTGTCCACTGACTCAAGCAGGCTTGGAATCTGCTGATTATCCTGGAGGAAATCTTCTATACCAACTCAGTTGGCCTGCTCTGTATTCTCTGTGTGAGCACACAACACTGTTCTGGAACAGTTCATGAAAGTTTTCCCAGACCTGGAGGTAAAAAGATGCAGAAAGGAACAGCAGACATGCCAGCTCTGTGCAGAGCTCCATCTGGCAGACAATCATCTTCCAGCGTGGCACAAAGAGGATGATGTGGAATTAAATTTCAGCACAATAAAAATAACAAAAGGTAAAAATTAGAACTGCCTAAATTATGTAGGAATTACCATAATGTTATATTGCAAGTACTACATCTGGAGAAGAAAAGAAAGAAATCCCTGCAGCTGACAGAATGAAGGATTGAGACTACAAGACAGATTTTTGGAATAAATTAAGAACAAAAGAAGTAAAATTTGTTTCACCACTGATTAGAATGTTGATAATGAAAAAACATTCAATTAAGTCTCCTGCATTCAGAAATAAAAGATGTTTGCGTCACATGAGGATGCTGAAATACTTTCTTGTCCATTAGCAAATCAGAAGAGAGCCAAACAAACATTGAACAGATATAAATATTTCAGAATCAGATGATCTGGACAATTCACAGTAGGAAAACAGGAAATAATTTCCTGAGGAGTCCTGCTGTTACTAGATCCTATAAATCCTAGCATTCCCAGAAAAATCCAGAAGACAACCTAAATAATTTTGGTATGCTTCAAAATACTAAGTTGCTTGTAGTCAGACTACTATGAGACTGTACCCACCCAAAAATAATGACAAAAGTTGCAACACAATTAGCTAGATAAGAATTAAAAGAAAATGCTGCAATCAGAAGAAATCAGTGTGGTTTGTCAAACAAATGTGGTCTTTATTCTAGAAAATATTTTTTGTTCCATTAAGTTGAAAAGATACTGTGCAGAGAGAAAACAGAAACATCAAAGTCTTGCAAGACTAACTGGCTACTCTCAACAAGTAAAATGAGCTGTTTCCAGTGACATTATAATGGACACAACACTACCAATGATCTGGAAGTAAATATAAAATCGTGGATGACAAAGTTTGCAGGCAACAATCCCTGGCAAGATGAAAAACAGGGATAATGACATCAGTTTCACCAGGCTGAGCTCATTTTTACCAAACAAAACCACGTTGAGGAATGTGGATCTTATCCCAGGAATGGAAAGCAAGCTAATGCAGGCATTCAGTGTATAAATTCAGATAGGACTAGGATCATTTTACCTATGTATTACAATTAGAAAGTCTTTAAACTACACTGAAATCCTGTATACTGTCCTGGGCCCATACTTTAAGGAGGACCCTGGAAAACTGATAAATCTTTTTCAGGAGGACCCTGAAAAAAGAGCCACCAATTTTAAATTACATATGTTGTAATATGAGAAAGCTCATGAGATCAATCTCTTTAGCTTGCCCAAAAGAAACTGAGAAGTTATTTCATTACAACATCCAAGTACCTCTATGAAGAGAAACTGCAGGATATTAAGGAGCTCTTTACCCTAGAGTAGAGGTATAAAAAAAAAATGAGTGGCTGGAAATTTATGCCAGAGAAATTCAAATGAGAGGCAAGGCACCCACTCATCACTGTGAGAATGATGAGCCATTGCAATAAACTGGCAAAGGGACATATTTCCCCTCTTCATGCCTTCAAACCAGGACTGGACATCTCTCAGAAAGGTATGATTAAGCTGGACACAAGGTATGATTTAGTCAAATAAATTATTGGGTTCAGTGCAGAGGTAGCAGGGAGAAATTTAATGGCTTGTGATATATGACAGAGGAGGCTAGATGAACTAACACACACCCCAAGGCTAAACTCTATTAATTGATTTATTGGTGCTTTATGCTGCCATCCATTGCTACAGTATTCCAGCACTCTCATATTAAATCAATAGCAACAGCAAAATCCCTTGTGGACTTCAAGGAGCTTCTGCAACTTTTGCTTTTAGGAGTAAAACTAATTAGGGAGAGATTTTTGAGGTTTTCTACAGGCGGACAGAAGGTCTGTATTTGTCTTTCTTGTTACAGACTGGATATTTCCTTTGTGCTTATGTAGTTATTTTGAAGCAGCTGGTATTGATTTCAGTTGGGCACAACACTGCTAAGTGGTTCTGTTTAAGAAACACAATCCAGTTTGTCTCCTCTGATGTTCTCAAACATGCCAATGGGTACCCAGACAGAACTGTCTCAGATCTCTGCTCTTCAGTTCTGTTTAGAGTAATGGACACCCTGCTGATACCAAGAAAAAAAAAGTTTACACCCTCAAAGAGTCTTAACTTGGATGAAAAGGAAGAGTAGTAGCAGGCCAAATGCACCATATAATCTAGTCCTTAAAAATTACATATTTTCAGAGAGAAGACAAAAATTACATATTTTCAGAGTCAATTTTCACTATCCCCCTCTAAGGGGATAATGTGCCTGTTCTACAGTGATTCTCATTTCAAAGCAATTGGATTTTTGCATCTAGAAGTTATTACTGCCTTACACTTCAGGATGTGGTATCCTCAGAATACAGGAACTATGCAAAAAGGTATTAATTCAACCTTAAGACTTAAAATACAAAAATACTTTTTGTACAAAAGTACGAAAGTTCTTGCAAGTGTGCTAATAGACAAGAGTACATTAACAAAGCAATATCTAATTAATTTAGACACTGAGGTCTAAAACACAAAAAAATAGAGCAATTTCTCTCTAGGTGTTTCATTTTAAGATCACAAACCGTTAAGAATTTACACTTCAAGCCAAATCCATTTTCATTAATTATATCTTCTGGTCAAAGAAAGACCAAGGTAGGCAAATGGGATTGCTGCAAAAATACGATATTGATCTACCTTTTAAGTAATATCCTACCATTACTTATTTTTGCTGGTCTAATTTATTGTTCTTATGGACCAGTGAAGCAGGTACTTCTTAAAACCCTGTGCATTCAAATAAGTTATTTGCTGACATTAATTTTTCAGCTAGAACCTTCTTGCATCCTGTGTGCTCTCTCTGGCATTCTGTAATCCTTCTAAAACTTTGTTTGGCCTTTCTGAAGTCGTCAGTTTTCTCTTTTTCTACGTGCAGAGGAAGAAGAAGTGATTGAAGATTGTTTTTCCCTTAGAGGTTGTCCTGCTCCTACAGAACAGGGCAGAGACCAAGCCCCTTGTGCACACCGGGTGCCCTGGCTCAGCTTTTCTTCATGCTGTTCTCCAAAGCCCAGCTGAGCCTGCCTGCCTTAGGCAGAAGAATGGCTCAGATCACCTGTTTAATTTTAACAGCTTCATCAGACAAGCTTTCTTCCTGAAGCACACCTCTATAAAAAGCCTTTTATCTCTAGAGAGCAATAAAGAAGATCAAAATTTTGCAACAGTCTACATAAATCTAAAAGGAAAACTAAGTTTATTCTCTGAGCTACAGCCAAAAAGCTGCTTAGGAATGACTTTGGGCCAAGAACACACTTATGTGCCCAGACATATGCTCATCCATTACCACTGTGGAGAAAGCAGCATGACCACACCAGGGCACCCTTTTGGTTTCAACCAGTAACCTTCGTTTCTGACAGTGAACAGCCCTCTTCTGAAAGTGTGTACCTAGTGGCTGAAGCAACATTGTCACATGGGTGTTAGCAGACACCAAGAGCCACAAAAATTATCCTGAGGAGAGATGGAGTGATGCCAGTTCCTGGAGAACACAGGCAGCAAGGAGACCAGAGGGGTAGTGGAGAAAGGAAGCAAGGCAGGAACAGCATGGAGGAAAGATGAGTGCTCCTGACAGGCAGTAAACCAAATTCCACCAAGTTTACCCACTCTACGAGGGAAAAATATCAAATCAAATTATAAGTATGGTATATAGCACCCTGGGAAACAAAAGTGGCTTTTATTTCTTTGATTTAGATTTGCAACCTCAATTCACCTTGGATAACACTAACCATTGCATAAAAATGTAAAACAGTAACAGCAGAATATTTTTAATTGAAAACAAAAAAGGAACACCAGTGTCAGAAACTATATGACATCATACCTGAAGTTTCATGATATCCAACAGACAAGCATGTTTGCTAGGCACCAGCTGCTCAGAGACACAGAAGGTTAGCATTATAAGGCTCAAACACCAGCTTTAATTAAATTTAATTTCCTATTCTTAAATCACGAGTTAAAACTTAGCATTGTGCTTTCATTTTCTTGAAAGCCTAAAAAAACCCCCATGCCCTAAATATTGCAGACTGACTTGATATGAATTGCTCTAGCAGAACGTGTACACAAATGACTGGCAGAATATTAAGATTCATAAGACAGACATAAAAGATAAAAAGAATGTGTTGTACCTAGATTATAATGCTGAGAATGAGGATATGATATTAAATGATCCAAAAGAAGAAAGTGACCTCAGAGAATATGAAGGTGGTAGAAAATACATTAGGCTGTTCTAATAAATTGTTCATCTAAGATGGTTTAATAATTTAATACAAACCAGGTAAAATAGAAAGGCCATTTAGGAACACACAAAAAGCGTTCTTAGAAATCAGTCTTTGATGCTAGAAATCAGGGAGGAAATTAAATTAGCACTTCTCTGAGCAGTGAAGAAGCCACAGGTAAGTTCCATGTTTGCCTTACAGAGGTTTGAAGTGCATAAATGATCACAAGCAAACAAACTCCACAGTCCTTCTTCCTTTATAAAATTCTTTTTGGATTCAAGGGGACATTTTTTCAAACTCTCAATTTTTTTATTTGCTCTAAAAAGACAAACAGATCTAAAAATCACTGTGGAAAAGAGCACAGAAAGAAGAAAGGGGATTTTTGAGTGAGATTATTAGTTCAACAAGTACTTTGAAATGCAGTCCTAAGTCTTAAAGACTGTAGACTTAGATTATAAATCTTACAGGCTTCCAACAGACCTGCTTTGGGAATGTAATGTTTGGCACTCTTAAAACAGAAGCAAACCATATCAAAGCTGACAAGTCCTGCTCTTGCAGACCTGTTTTGCTAAACAGGACAAGGAAACTGTCTTGATGCACTTGTTAATGCGTCAGGAGAAGATATCAAGTTTATTCTTCTGTGGCTTTGACCCAAATGCAGAAAGCTGGGTTTTCATGGGTTTTTTAAGCATCACAGAATTCTAAAGACAGCGGGGAAGGAATTAACAAGGACATACAAATAACTGCATCTTTTACCCTTCCCTTCCAACACAGCCATTAGAAAAAGCACTAAAACCATCGCTAACTAGCAGCATGAGCAACTATTACTGGTTTCAGAGTTTAGACAGGATGGTACTAATGATCTACAGTTATGACTTATGGTTCCTTTTTATTATTTTTTTTTTTGGAGATCACAGTAAACAAGGAACCGGACTTTCTTTTAAGAGATCCCTGCCCATCTCTACATAAGGGGATGATACAGAAAAAGGCAATTGATTTGACTGAAATAGGGATGCTGCTAATCCTTACACCTATCAAATCAGAAATTAGACTCAAGGATAGAATCTTATTTCAAAACAGTTAAATTAATTTCAGAAATCTGCAGTTCTCTAGCTTCTGTTGTGAGAAATTCTGCACTCCTTGTTACCTCACCATTTTATCCCTACTGGTCCAGCTAGAAACTAAAAAAGATGGACACTTAAAAGTGGAAACAGATTAGGTCCCTGGTTTGTACAACTAATAAGGCAGTCCCCAGATATGGGATGCCAGATCTAGAAGTGACAGTCACTGTTTCGATTAAAGGAACAGAGTTGACAGACAGCAGCCAAACATCTGTCATCAGAGAGGATATTTCTAGTATTAATTGATTCTGGGAAGAAACTACCAGATAAAAACTAAAGGAAATTAACAACTGAAAAATTTCCTTCTACCCAAACAACCTCAAAGAGCAATCTATAAAGAAAAAAAAAAATCCAACCCCATTAGGAATACAGGTCCTCTTTAATTCGAGCTTTCTGCACAGAGACCTGTATAGTATGTCCTGGAATTTCTATAAGCATTCAAATTAAAGAAGAGCTCAGTGACCATCTTTTAAGAACAATACAGGGAAAAGGGAGCAGACAAGAGAAAAGAAGCCTTTTAGAAATTTGCTAGCAAATATACAGGAAAATGCACATTCATCAGCTTAAATGAGGACTCTCTAAAGATTTGAATGCAGCTGTGCATAATGCAACTGCAAAACTGAAGAGAGGCAAATGAAATCCTTCTACACAAAGACTTCCAATTACTAAATATCCTTCAAGAAACTTAAAATTGTAATAGGCCCACAAAGGCTTAAAAATGCATTGGAGAACCATAAATCTTAAATTTTATGACAACCTTGGAGGACAAACTCTTCCACTAAGTGGTTACTAGAGAGAACTATTTTTAAATTACATTTTCTCCTTACATCCTAAAGTGGAAAATTCACTACTACCTCTGCAAACATCTGTTTTTAAATGTGAGTAATATTTTCCAGTAGCCTACTAGGAATACAAAGCAAGTGTGAGGCAACCTTCCTTTCTACAGAAAATTATCCTGCATTATTTAACATTTGGTAGTTAAACAGAGAAAACCAGTGGCAAATATTTCTCTGTAGAGCTAAACTTGGATCAAACAATAATTAATTTTAATAATATTACACAATTGTAGAAGGGTTGGAGTTGGAAGGGACTTTAAGGATCATCTAGTTGGAAACTCCCTGCATGGGCAGGGACATCTCCCACCAGACCAGGTTCTCAAAGCCCCATCCAACCTGGCCTTGAACACTTCCAGGGAGGGGGCAGCCACAACTTCCCTGGGCAGCCTGTGCCAGCATCTCATCACACATCAGAACTTCTCCCTAGTGTCTAACCTAAATCTACTCCCTTTCAGTTTGAAGCCATTCCCTTCCATCATATCACTACACACCCTTGTAAAAAGTCCCTCTCCAGCTTCCCTGTGGCCCCTTTCAGGTCCTGGAAGGGTGCTCTAAGATATCTGCAGAGCCCTCTCTTCTCCAGGATGAACAATGCCAACTCTCTCAGCTTCTCTTCTTAGGAGAGGTGCTCCAGCTCTCTGATCCTCTTCCTGGCCTTCCTCTGGACTTGCTCCAAGTGCTCCATGTCCTTCTTGTTCTGAGGACCCCGGAGCTCAATGCAAAGCTGAAATAGGTGCCCTGAGGCCCCATCTGACCCTCGATGAGGTCCCACAAGACAGAGTTAAGGGGGAGAAGCACCTCCCTCAACATGCTGGCCACGTTTTTTTGATGCAGCCCAGGATACGGTTGGCTTTCTGGGCTGCAAGCACATACAAACAGCAGTGTTTACTTTTTTTAAATTCGACTTGCTGGGCAATTTGAGCAAATAATTAGGCTATTTTTTGTGCAGTTTTTTGTGCAGTTATGAATTAAATTTCATTACATTATGAATATATAGATAAATGAGTATATGAGTATATGAAATTATGAGTATATAGATAAATTCAGCTGGACAGAACTGAAGTAAAAAGAGAAATAGAACTGCAGACATCCAGGCTTTAGAAGTAACACCAAAAGTTCTCAAAATTCCTTTTGAAAATTACAAGTTATGACACCACTTTTAAACGTTTCTAAAAGTAGTGCTCAAACTGACAGCAACATAAGATACATGTAAGATCTGTTCCAAGATCCAAGGTTATGAGAAGTAGCTCTCCACTACTTCATAGTTCCACTGTCTATGCCACAAAAACAACCCACTTCCTGCTGATCAAGAAAAAGCCACAATTTCACATTACAGTTCTCAACACCACAAAATTACTGGAACTGTATCTAATACCATCCACTCAAAAAGCAGTGAAGTTGACAGGGAAGTCATAACAATTATGGTAGTCATATTAGATACTACAGGACAGAATATAAAATTCATAATTATTCAAAATGGGTTATTTATTAAAAAAATAATAATAATAAATGGAGACACAAAGAGCCTACACATTCACTTAAGCGGAGCCCTTGTGCAGCCTGGTCTAGTGGGAGGTATCCTTGCTCATGCAGGGGGTTGGAACTTTATGATCTTTAAGGTCTCTTACAATCCTAACCACTCTATGATTCAGTCTGTAAAATTCTATAGCAGTATTCCACCTAGCCCAATAAAAAAATTATATAGTCAGTAAATGGATAGTGTTAAGCCTGCTTGATAGGTGAAAATCTTTTAATTCAAAACAGAAACTAGACAATTAAAAAGAAATTATGACTTCAGTGAACTGGAAATTCTAGATATGTCCATGTGTTTGCAGGCACCTTTTAAACCAGGAAGGGAAAAACAAGCCTAGTGTTTTCCAACAGATAAGCTAAAAAAGTATAGACTGAATCTTTTCCTTAGCTTCAACCTATTTAATCCACCACAAATACCATAAATGTAAATAACCAGCAATGCTTCACTCCTATTTTCATTCAATTCATCTAATAATGCACATATGGACAATTCATTACACCTAGAGATTTGCCTCCTACATGGTCTGTTTCTAAGCATCCCAGGTAGACCCAGATCCCTCCTTCCTCCCACCATGACATTGCCTTTTTTTTCCTTTCAATGCCACCTAGGTGTGAACTATAATTTGGGAAGTCAAAACAAGCAAAAAGCAACTGTATGTTCCTTTTAAATCTGTTTAAAATCAGAATAAGGAAAAATAAATTAATATTTTTCTTCTGAACCTCTATTCTTAACCTAATTTTAAATCAAGAGCTTACCAAACCCAATTCAACTGGCATTAAATGTTACCTTCACTCTAAATTTTGGCAGAACTAAAACTAGAAATAACTGGAAAGACATATTCATAAGACTTTCACAGCCTTAGAAGCAGGCAGAAGTACAAGTACCATACATAAGGATGTGTCAGTCTCATTAAAAGATAAGCTTTCATACTATATACAAAGATACAATTTCATACTAATAAGATAGCACCCTCAAAGAGATCTCTTCTACCATGAGGCTGTGATTCCTTTCAATGGAGACAGAACAATGTTACTGTGATACAGACACAAATCAAGCAGGAGGAAGACATACTTAGGTTAATTTAACCTGAGTGTACATTTCTTGATGTTAACATTTTTCTATGAAACTTTACACTCCTCTTAGCATTAAATAATTTTATTATAAATACATCAGTAAAAATGGGATTTCTACAGTTTTGTAATTTGTCAGGTCCTATTTTGTTAGTTACTTATTCTGAAAAAAAAGTAATGCTTCTGACACCAGACAGCAAAGATTCACAGGCTAGATGCAAGCTTCTACAGTTATGTGCATATCACCACAAGGTTTTATGGATATTGGAATGTTTGGCATGATAACTGCTCACACTACTTGGTTTGCCAGTCTCCTGACAACCTCCAAAGGTTCTCTTTACAAACCAGATTTGTTTTCAAAGGTAGCACTTCTTTCTAAATGTAAAACAGGGATTACATAACTAAAAATTTACTCAAAGCAAAAAACCCTGGAGGGATATTTTCCTCATGGAAGTTACTACACACTTGCTGTTTTTTACATTTTCCAAAATGTTTATGAGTGCCACTTGGGAATGGAAAATTGAGTGAACAGTTTAAGGTTACATTAATAAAAACTGAAGGCAGTGTATTCTATTTGTAACATGCTGCCTCAATCTCTTGAAATAAGCACAAAGTAAGAACTCCTATCCACTTCAGTATCATCCCTTTTTGTTACCATCCACAAAACCTGAAATCTAAGTGGAAAAATTGCAGCTTATTGTTCAAATTCCACTTTCTTCTAAAATGGCTCATTGGGTTTTAAGCAGTATCTTCACATGCATACTAATAATCAATGAAAAACTGAGAAGTTCTGCAAAGACAAACATAAAAAAACAGGCCAAAAAATGTTACATACAAGCACACAGTACAAGTAGAAAAAACAAGCTGAAGACAAATTGATATAAAAATCAGTATTTATGTAAAAAAATAATGTATTGCATATTGTAAAATCAGTCAATAACAGTATTCACCTTCATACACATTTTTAGATTTTCAGACTTCAAAAGGTTACATAGCAAGAAAAAGAGATGGTAACTACATGTCAGACAGACAGACTGCTTTCTAGTTTCCCTCACAGATGCTGATACCCCGAGCCAGCAGGGAGGTAAGGAGCAGAATATAAACCCTGCTTATAATGCAGTGTGATTTTCTACTGCTAAAGCATTTGTCCATCTTACATGGATCTGGGAGTCAGAGCCAGCCTGTCTTTGACAAAGAAACAGTCACAAAAATTAAGCATCTTAAATGGGGTTGGGATGAAGGTGCCCGTCAGTGAATGAATCCTCCATTTTCAACACACAGGAACTTTTCTGGAATCCAAAATCTCACTTTATGAAGACTTCATCTCAGTTAAGACATGTTATCCAAGTTCAAATATACTTTACAAATACATTTCATACCATGCAAGTTTAAATAGACTTTTACTGTAACACTAGAACTCAGCCTTCTTCATGCTTTTCTCCACAAAGAAGTACATTACATAAACAGAAATACGTAAACTAAAGAAAGCCTAATCCTTATCTGTTATTCACTATCATCCTAATGACAGTAATGTATTCATGTAGTTGAGGGTCTGCCCCAAAACTATTTTAAAGCCATGTTGTTAAAAAAATATGGTAATAGGATATATAGTCTTCAAGAAACCCTTCTAATATATGGTCCGATGAAGCATCAGAACTCTTATTACAGCTTTTCATTTTTAGGTACTAAATACTCTATAATTACCAGGTAATCATTCTTAGTAAGGAAATACAATAGCAACAGCCTTCCACTGTTGGTTTGGGTTTTTTCCCCCTACTTCCAAAATGCCCTATAAAGCTGCAAAACCATGTAATTTAAAAAAAGGTATTGTAAGACAGACAACTTCATACTGAATTTTTGCTAAAAAAAACCACCTCAATCCTGCTCTGAAACAAATGCTGTCTATTACAGCAGAATAAATTCTGTATATCTACAAAGAAAACTAGTATCACATACTAGTTATTCACTTCTCAGAAAATCATATTTATAGTGTGCAGTTTACATCTAAGATAAGTGAAACGAGATTGTCAAAACAGTACTTCAATATCTAAGAGATGAACATAAAGGCACATACAGATTGTCAGTGATACCACATTTCTTTGAAAACAGAGTATTTTCTGCACTTGTAAACAATTTTGTTTACATGAAGACTCACACCTTTAAAGTGAGGTTAGTGCTGCTGACTCAGTTATTGCTACATTCACAGTTTAAAAGAATTTTAGACAATATATGAGGTACACTCCCAAACAGAATCATCTTCATTTTTTCCTCGTTCAACTGATCATTAGGTAACTGAATTATGCAGACTAAAACTACTGACTTTAGAAGCCAGTAACACCCAAATCATTGCATCCAAGATAAACATTAGCAGTGATCAAACTTCAAGAGAGCAAAAAGACATCTTCGCAGAAAAAATGTTCCTGTTCTTCATTAGATGAGTATTTTCTTCATTTTTATGTATGCTAGTAAACTTTAACTGGGCACATGAAGAGGCGATTCCAAACATATTAAAATTTTTGCACCTTCTGACCAGTATGTAAACTCAGTCTCTTGATCTAACACCTTGAAGTAAGAAAAAAGATAAATCACCTTCCCCTGGACCTTCTGGCATAAAAGTCTCTTATGCTTTTTGCTAGCTGTTTTATGAACACTTTGTATATTCTTCCACAGTATGTATGCATGGTTTTCTGTAATTCCAGTTCTAGGGGCTGCAACAGGGAACGAACCATATCATCTCCAAATGAATACTGTAAAGAGGGTAAGAAAAGAAGATGTAAGGTCAGCACGGAACAGTGTCATTATCCAGAGGTATTTGAGTTCTATAAAAACACCTCTAAACATTGTTTTTGCTTTACATGGGTTCATCAAATGTTTCATGAAATCTTCTGAATGCCATTTAGAAAAACACCTCTACATTACAGAAATATTCTCTAATAAGCCTAACAAGCAAGAGGGTGGTTTGTTTTTTTGTTGTTTTTTTAAAAGGTAAACAAAAGCATATATTCAGACAGGGAGAAGTTTATAATTACCTCATTAAATCAAAAATTAACAGATCTAAAATTATTTCTGGTTAATTGTCGAACAGTAACTTTCTTGAATGACATACAACTTAAGGAATACAATTCTTATCAAATTTTAATGAAACAACAGCATGAGAAGGAGTACCATTGAAATTTCATTAAAATGAAATATCGTCAAACATATTTGATGTTTAACAGGGACATGAAATAAAGAAGTCACTAATTCAACAGTGCAATATTTTTTATAAACAAATGGTAAACTAAACCAGCATTTCAAAGCAATATAATTTTGTTCATCTTATTACCACTGAATCAGCAGTGTCTTACATACTTTCTCTGACACTCTCATAAAACAAATGGGACCATAAATAAAAAGAAATAATTTTTTCTTCTGTTTTTGACAATGCTCATAGGAAACAAAGAAATCGTATTTTTATGGAAACACATTCACTTTCCCTGCAATGTATTCTCAGGCCCCCAAAAGCACTTTTCTTCACTTTTATATCCATACGACAACATGTAATAAAGCACCATTAAAATATACTATTGATTTTTGAAGGTTATACACACAATAGCCTGCTACATTAAAATGTGCATCAGTGCTAAATTTTACAGCTCTTCAGTGAGTATACTGATGTGGTGATAAATAGTTTATTAGATGACTTATTTGCAGAATGAAAAGAAGTCATTGTGCTTAGTACTTAAAGGACCAGCAACATATTAGTACACTCAATTTGTATAAAAGACCAAAACAGCATTAAAAAAATTTCTACAACTGAAATCTAGCTACAATCAAACATTAAAATGTTGCAGTAAATACATACAAATTTGGGGAAGAAGGAGGAGGTTTTCCTTCATCTTAAAATCAGCAGAAAAATTATGCTTCTGGTGACCTCCAAATACTCAAACACTTTACTAGATGAATTTATAAAAGGAAGGGGAATAAAGTCCTTTAAATCGACATTGATAACTATAGGCAATGTTTTAGAATCCTAACCTAGACATAGTCTACAACATATTTCAAAATGTGCTCATTACAAAAGGAACACACTGGAATTCTATCCAAGCAGTAAATGAAAAACTGATGAAATAATTAATCAAGAGAAAAAAAATAATTTGTTGCAATTAGGGTAGGGATCAAAGTTTACAAAATACTTGCTACACTGTAGATAAATATACATTTAAAATAAGTTTGTACAAATATAATGCTGAAAATACTTACATTTTTTATTGCTTCATAGACAGCCCTAAAAGTTGGTTGTTTATCATCATGGTAAACACCTCTGTTTCCATGAAGAATAAATATACCTTCTTCTTCAGCTTCTTTACAATTGCTTCCATAGATGCAGTGATCAGGCCGATAATTCCATTGGCAAGGAAAGACATACAGACTTTCTGTGCAGAAAAATGAGAACTCTGGATTAAGTATCAATTTTTTTTCAGCAAATGTATTAATCTTCTCTTTTTTCCCTTAAGGCTTCTTCATAAATTTCTGCATTGGTTTGGGGGTTTTTTTGCAACTTAACAGCTAATTACACTTTAGCAAGCTCCAATAAGGTCTCTCAAAACACTTCCAGGAAATGGAAGAAGTGAAAAGTCCTCTGAATGCTTTAATTAAGAAAATCTGCTAAAAGAGTATATTGCTGAATTTTTTTAACATTCAAGAGATGAAGTTTCTCATGTTAGACTTCAAATTAACACGGATTTACCTGGATTGTGAAAAAACATTATGTTCAATAGATCCTGATCACCCCATGTTATGTTCAACTTGTACTTCTTTAGCAGTGGCATAAGAATTTCTCCCCACTGTAGCCGGACTGCTGTCATATCATTCTAGCAAACAAAACAAAGCAAAACAACACACATTCAGGACTGTTATCCCTACAAAGGAGGAAATGCCCTACAGATTCACAGTAATTTGCTTTTTGAAGTAACAAATCTCAAACGTATAGATGATTTTTTTCCTTTTAAACAAATGAGGGCATTTAAGGAAAGCAGCTATGAACACTTGCAATATGCTTTACTTCTAAATAATTAGCTTATGACAAGGAGAATTATGTGCATCCAATATTTACCTGCTTTATAACATTTTTGTCTTCAAGACTTCCCTCAAGTTCTAGGAAAATGCAACATTCTTTTTATACAGCAGATAATACATATTAGATAAAATATATTATCTAATACAAAACCTCCACTTAACTGATGCTCATATTAGATGAGCACTATTTAATTATCCAGATTTCTCTATCCTTTCTCTATGCAATTTCTCTATGACTCACAGCTTTTAAAATTCATTTCCAAAATTCAAAACAGATCAATACAAAATTAATTATTAAATAGTTCAAAGCACACACAGCTAAAAATACTGCCTACAAAGCAATGTAAAAGAAAAATCCTTCAAAGGTTTTCTTCTCATTTAAGTTGAACTCAATTTTTAGTTATTGAACAGCAAAGGCACAACTTTTCAGTAGCAGAAGTAAATAAGACTCTGAATGAACAGCTGCTACTTAATTCACAAACTCTTGATTGAGCAAAATTACTCAAAAGAAAAGGAGATGGAGTACTAAGGGTTAAGCTGTGGAGGTGCTACTTGGAGTAGGGTGGCCTACACTGAACTCCAGATTATCAAGGGGGGCTTACCAACAGGTTATACATTCTAAAGAGAATTTCTTATCATTATATCACATTTAAGCTCAACTAGAGAAAAGGAACAAGGCTGCTTACTCTGTACTTTCTACTTCAGTTGGAAAAGCAAGGATGGAATAACATTGTCTCAAAGAGAGAAAATTCCTGGATTACAGGATGGTACCTTTTAAAACAAATTGCAAAAATAAACATTGAATTGGAACTCCATTATGGTTTGGAACCTGTATACAGAAAAACCATGTTAAGAAATGGGAAATATTACCAGAAGAAAAATATTCAGTTTTAGAATTATAGTATCAGACTTCTCAGAGTTTTCCAGTGAAAAAGTAGAAAGTGCAGAAATTATTCAGTTCAGTTTTTAGTGTTCCCTCAGATCATCTCAGCCACCAATTATGAAGGGCTTTCAGAACAGGAGACTAAAAAAAGAAATACTATGAGATTTCAGTCAAGAATTAATACAGAAAAGATCTATAGCTTGTATTATGTAGGAAGCCAAATTGAGTACAACAGTCACTTCTGTCCTAAAAAATTTATATGATTGGCTGCAAGTATTTGCTGAGAGCAGGCATACGAAATGGAGAAGAGAATTCTTCTCTAGCAAGAATTATCATTGTTTTCAGTGCAATGTGATTAAACAAAAGAAAACACAGGCTTAACACCAAGCAAAAACCTTCTAAAAAACCAAATCTATTGACTGAATCACAGCAGCTAAAGATTACTCCTTCACCTGAACCTTTCTATGCATGCAACATTGACATAAGGTTTTAATTTAGACCCAATGCTAAGAGTTAAAAATAAAAATAAATTAACTCACTAATGCCATGATAATCATGACAATATACAGTAGTATATAAAGCAGTAGTAGTAGATAAAGTTACAGAGCAACCCATAAAAAGATAATTTTAAATTGTTTAAGTCATTATTGCCTATATTTTTTTTATCTTATATAGTTTTAGTAGCAGTGAAATCCAGAGTACATCCCAAGGTGATGGAAAGCAAGGAACAGCACACATTATATTGCTAGGTATCTAGAAGCAATAGTACTTGACAAACAGTGCTAGCAGATCTAAGAAATGGAAAGTGTAATATTTCAATAACCTTTGCATAAATAGAAGAGATTTAAATATTTATTTATTAACGCTTTTTTATCATTAAAACAATGTAATAATCACAGCGCAAGATATAATATTTGAATAATTACACACTCCCTTCAAAATTCTGCTGTAACTTGCAACGACATCAAACAGAAGAAGTAGAATGCTCAAGTGCAATCAAATTGGTAACAGAAAGGCTTTTCAGAAGTTACTCAAGTAAATATAAGAATTGAAGTTTTCCAGAATGTAAACCTTCACTCCAATATTCAACAAGCTGCATCCACGTGCCTGGATGGAGTCCTGTGTAATGTGCTCCAGGTGATCCTGCTTTAGTGGGAGAGTTGGACTAGATGAGCTCTAGAATTCCCTTACAACTCTGATGATTCTGTGATTGTGTGAAGGTTTAAGAGGTTTAAGAAAAAAAAAAAAAACAAAACCAAAACACGATGGTGGTGGGCAATTGTGCAGTATTCTGTGATGCCATCAAGATGATACATACAGACTCTCATGAGCCCTCAAAAACCCTTTCTTTGAATGCAAGAAAATGTGCAAGAACAAAATACACACAAGATATTCTCTTAAACATTTCTTGGTTTAGATGCTGTGCTTTAATTACTTTGGTCATTACTGATTTCTAATCCAGAAGACTTCTGCCTGTTCAAGGCTGAAGTCAGAAGAGCTGTCACATTTAGCCTGTAGCACCTTAACATACTATTATTACCTCACTCTTAATTCTATCAAGAAAATATAAACTTGAGGAAGAATACTCAACTCGCACAGCAATATCTAAAGAAACTGATCTTCTTAATACTTGGGGGTATTTTATATTCCCACTTTTTAATTGCTGCAAAGACAACAGGCAGGCACGATCCATCACAAGCTTCATTACTGATTCTAGTCTGATGTCCAGTTATGTACTGTTTAATAACCACACTATATTTGACAACATATGTGCATTATTTATAAGGGTATACACATCTGCACATATATGTATATTATAGAGTGTATATATTTGCACCGTATATATATATATATACACATAAAGTCTCAAAACATTCAAGACAAACAAGATAGCTAGGACTAGGAGTGACAAGTTCCATTAGGTACAATAGACAAGTAGCTAGGATGCTCATCTGAAATAGACAAGACAGCCCTGAGAAGATTGAGGCTTGAATAAATAAGTGGGGCAAAAAAAGGATTTAATCTTCATGCAATATATCATAGAATCATATGCAGAAAACTAGAGGTTTTCTGCTACCCAGCAAAGCACTAAATCCACTGGCTAAAATCTCTGGTTCTCCTTTTTATTTATTCAGTTTTTGGTTCCTCTTGATTTTTACAAATCAATGTGACAACAGCAGAAAGATGGTTAAAGGTCTCAAGATGCGAAGCCTGTCATTTTGGACTGCAGAAACTACAACAGAAAAAGAATTCACAGCTTCAAATTCATCATTTTGGTTAATATCCTGATCCAAAACTTGCACTGTTTAGACAAGTGCTCCAGTCACTGGAGCGTCAAGACAACTATTAAGTTCAGAAGACTTGCAAAAGGAAGGGTCAAATCAGACATAAAAAGGGAAGTTTAAGTCTGAAGTGACAGTAAAGCCCTGGCAAAGATGCCAAAGAATGACAACTAATGATTAAGGGCAGAAAATCCTGTGTTTCTAACATTTAAAACAACTGAAGTGGAGCAGGAATATGGGTTAATTGCCTTTTTAAATGTTTGTTAACTAAAGCCACCAGAAAGGAATTTGAATAATGTACTTTGCTATTGGGAAGCTTTGCTCTCTTCCTGCCTCCCTTTCTCAAGTGCCCCTTCATAATGCTGAATATTTAGTATACATGCACAGCACTGGGTGGCTCACTCCAATCTCAGTTCCTTTCCCATAATTATATGAATGTTAAGCCTGCAGCTCATCAAGCAAATTTGTATGTACAGGACAATTTGAGAAAGAGCATTAAGGGCGATTCAAGACATTTTTTTGTTCTGAGTACCCATACCAGTAGTGACACACAAACTGCCTCACTACAGAAGGAAGTTCAGTGGCCCACTTATCCAGAAATTGTGTATCATGTGAGGAATACTGGAGTCTGCCAGAAGGATCATGAGAAAAAGTGTACAGATTTGTGCCTTGCCTTACAGCTGAGGTCTTATAAATCCCAGATCTGCACTCCCATAAAAACGAGTAATTACAAAATATCACTTCCTCCACGGCTGGTTTTTGTTTAGCAATCTGATGTGTTTTGTTGGGTAAGTAGTACACAAAAAGGCAACAGAAGGAATATGTAGCAGATATTTTCAGGACCTGAAAGATACTCCAGTACTCTAATACTAAAGAAAAGCAGAAATATTTAATTCTGACTTTCAAAATATCAATGAATTGTTTAATCTACCTAAATCTGTACATATATATATACACACACATATATATATACATACATATATATACATACACACTAGATTTTAAGAAATAACTGGTTTGGGGTGTTATGGAAAACTGGTGTTAAGGTGTTAAACTGTCCCCTAGAAAACTGCAGTTAATTTGAAAGACAGTTACAGTATCCTACATAATTCATATACTTTTGAAACATGAATTCTGATTTTAGTAAATTTGCATAATGTTTCCCATAAACTGATTACCTAAGTTGGACTGAGAAGCCAAATAAGAGTTCTCATGCAATATGAATAAAAGACCAACCTTGTCTCAAGAGTTTACCACACTAAAAATAATTCACTACATAGAAATACGTTGCAGGAGGTTAAGTTACAAGCAGTTTTCAGCCATAGAAGTGTTTTTCTTGCTACACTTATTAATATTTTCATTTCTTCAGATGCTATAGTCAGGAAAACAAATATCAAAGTAGACTATGCAGGACTGCACTGATGATATACACAGTGAATTTTTCTTCTAGGGGAAACTACAGCTATATACCATAACTACTATAACTTTCTACTTTAACTACAACCAGGATAATCCAGTCTCAATTCACCGTATTTCCGTAACAAAAACACATAGCAAGAATGCAAGATGAAAGCTGAATCTTTGTTAAATTGGAGATGGGAGAGAAGTACTAATGTCAACAGCAAGCTTATATTGCCTCTCTTAAGGGCACACTTTCAATAGATTTTGCCTGCATGATTATTTTTCCCTCAAACTTCTCTTACACAATACTATTTTCCTAGTACAATCACATGGCACTGCTTTTGTACTTTTTGTATGTTTCAAGTATGTAAGAAAAAATTATCTATGAATTAAAGACCATTTCTGATGCTGTAGGCACTGCTTTAGTCAGTACTTTCACGATGAACTACTCTACTGAAATTATGACTTCAAAGCAAATCAAAAGATAGTTAAAAGTGATAATCATCTGGTTACAATTTAAAAGGTCAAAAATTGGAAACAGTACAGTGAAAATAACTTACTAAATGTTTTAGCACCACCTCCTGGTCGCACTGCTACACACATTTTAAATGTTAGCAGTATACAGTAATTGTTTTTTGGGATCTCTACATCAAAGAAAAAAATGCCAGAATATCTACTGATAAATGTAATTTACAGCAGACTGTATCAAGTCACAGGATCTCCCAAAACTAAGAAAAACTAAAATAATCAAGCACTATTAATTCAGGAATTCCAAGTCCTACAAGACCATTTTAAAAGCATGAGTTAAGTACCATTTTAAACACAGTGTATTTTTTAAAGCACTATACCAATCATAAGGAAAAAAATCGAAAAATACTGTCCCACACAAATTTCAAAGAGGATCAGAATTAAAAGACATAAACCCACAGAAAATAAAATAAAGGCAGCAGACATACCTTGAAATACTTTCTTCTGATACGTGTCATATTCATTAACATGACTCCAGAATTTATTCCAGTTACTCCATAATAGGGATGTCTGGCAAAGCGATTATACCACCCAATACGAGGCTCTTCATGTTCTGGTGCCATTGCAGCAATTTGGGTGGAGTTGAACTTTCCCAGGAAAGACCAAATATCATCAACAGGTCTCAAAAACAGGATGTCAGTATCAACGTACAGTAGCGAGTCCACGTTTTTGAGGATTAACTGTGAGGGAAAGAAATTTAAATCCTAACTTTTAAGTTTTATTGAATTTCTCTTCATAAAACTCAAGTTGCTGCCACTACACAATGCAGTTTAACACCTTTTTGTCACATGCAAATAAATTCACTTTAGACTGACAGTTTTCAGTAACAATTTATCATTGTTCGTTCCTCTCTAATTTTAGAGAATTTTTGTAACTACAAAACAGAGGTTTCATACAGCTGAGTATCACAAAAGCACTTAGTCTACATTTTAGATCCCAAAGCTCTTCAGGAGTAGGTTGCAGGCCAGGTGAAACTACCATAACAGGTATTCCTATCTTCCTCCTGTTCTTTTGCTTTCCTATGCATCTAATCAAAAAAAGGGAGAGGTGTACGGGACCCCCAGAAGAGACAGTATTTGGGAGATGTTATCACAGAGTAAGACCACTGAGTCCAGCTGTAAAACTAACACTGCCAAGCCCACCACTAAACCATGTCACTTAACACCATGTTTACAGATCTTTTAAACACCTCCAGGGATGGTGGCTGACACTGCTATAATTCACCTAGCCTGAAGTTTGATCTCTGAAGTGCCTTAGGTCAGCAAAGAAAAGGCTGCACAAAACACTCTGGCAACAATAGCCTATTTCTTGTTTCATTTTCTCTAACACTTCTCAGACCTGCACATTCAGGACACTTTCCAGGTAAATGAGTAGATGAGGTGTGATAAATCCTTCTTATGTCTCAGAAGATGACATGACCTACATTACTCACTGAGGATACTGTGCCATATTGCAGCAAGTGGATAAAGGACTCTTATTCTATATAGTACTAGTGCCACAAATGCTTAAGTTCTGAGCTTGTTTTAGAATGTCAGAAAAGTAACTTTTAGGAGCAGTATTTCATTTCAGACTAAGCAGAAGTTAGTAAAGCTTGATGCTTCGAAAACAGACTTATGTATAACCCTATTACAGAATAACTTACTGGCAAGAATAACCTTTGGGAAGCACATGGTTTAAACAGTTTCTTCCATTCTGCTGCACTCTCAGTTGGAAATGTTATTGGATATAACGTGTAATTAACTTTTCCTTCATAGGGGAAGTCATCAAGCTATGTGAAAAGAAAAGATCACAAAAATTACTTCAGTTCAATTCTATTATAAAAATAAACCAATCGCCCATTTAAACTGATAACTGAACACACCTGCAACACTTCTCTTCCATAACAGAAATACTTCCTGAACTACAAAAATCTGCCAGCTATTCAAAATACTTGGAACAAGTGGCACCTGCAGGCCACTGTGAAGTAAACACATTATATCAGATCATACACAAACACAGGAGCAAGTAAAATACATTAGTATTTACAAAAAGTAAACACATCAGATAAAATTTCCCCCCCTCTTAGCTGTTTTCCATAGGAGAAATACCAATCAAGTCTTTCTCAATTTAAAATGATTTCATGCAATTTTGCCAGTTACTGTTCATATGACATTAGTGTGTGTATATACTAGCATGTGCAATATACTAATGTCATAGTTAGCACAACATTTAAATCTCAAAAGTAGCAAACTATCCACAGCTACATACTAGCCACCTACTAATCCTGCTACTCCAGTCAAAATGTTATGCCTTAACTGGGAGTTGCTAAAATTAGACATAATTACACATTTTCACTTTGTTTAGACAATGTAAGGCTGATACATACTTACTGTAAGCCCAGGGACAGAAATTGACAGATCTCCATTTTATCATGAAAAAACAACTTTAAATAAGCTCACATAAGATAACTAGCTTGTGTTTAGAACGTCAGGTTTGTATTTACCAGATTCAAGGTGACAAATTAGAAGTTTTGGTTTATTTCTATGGAAAGCTTTGATATGAGCTACTGCCACTTACCAGCAAGAAAAAATTAAAAATCCCTGCACAGCACTACAAAGGATTTGCATACTGCCTTTTTTAGGCCTCTATATCCAACATTTACTACCCAAGTAGTTGAGAAATCACACATATTACTCCAGTTGTACAACAAATTGATTTTTAAAATTATTTAGTACTTACTATGTCTTTGAAACTCTTGTGCAATTGGTCCTCAGCAAAAATATGAAACTGGAGAGGTTTGATGCTGAAAATAATGGCTGATCTCAACATGGTAACAGTCTCCTCCAGTCTTTCACCACAGGCAACCACGGCTAGATGCATTTTCTCAGAAGGATGTGTCTTCATGTAATTGTACCTGATAGAAAAATATTTTTTCATTTGACACTATTCCTAGCACAGACTTAAAAGAAAAGCTCTGCCATTTACTGCAACATGTAATTTCATAAAATACCCATTATTTTATTCAAATCAGCAATGAATAACTCAAACATAACATACAAAACCACAATATTAAACTTATGTAGACTTAACACTTAACTTGAAATATTCTCCCCCTGAAATATTCACTCCCCCCAACCCTGACCACGAGGGAGAAATAAGGTATGCAAGAGCTATGCAGAAACTAAACAAACATACATACATTTATTTTCTTCATAATTTTACTGTCCATTACTAGCAAAGAATTCCATCTAAATAACAATGTTGAAAGAAATATCAAGATTAGAAGAAAGTGACATTGAAATGTGAAAGGCTGACAGTACACAGATAAACATCTTAAATATAGCAAAGTTACACCCAACAACAAAAACTGAGATAACTCCTACTTTTAAAAAGTTCTGTAAAGAACTGAGTGATGTAGGCATTTTGTCTAGGCAGAAAACTTTGTTTAGGCAGAAAACTCCATTTTCTGCTCCAGCAAGACCTTCTGTCAAACCCATGCGTTAGGGCTTCTCCTAAGCACTGGCAAAAAGCCTTCTCCTGCCCTATCCTGCAGGTGTACAACTTGAACTGGAAGGACATGAAACTAACAGCTTGAATGGCTCTGGGATGTGTTGGTGCTTGCAGGAGTTCTGGAAAATCCCTCATACCTGGTCTGGAAAATGACCACATCCACTGCCCAGCGTCCTTGGGGCTAAACCACTGAGAGGTGTGGGCATTGGGACACCATTTCTCCCTGAGGACAGCTGTCCAACAGTTATGGTGAGAACTCTGTTGCACAAAGTACCTCTAAAAGTTATTATTTCAATACAACAGGCTAAAAATTATCATCAAGTAAATACCAATAGCCTTGTAGCAAACACAGTGGGTGTATTAAACCTAAATCCATGTCCTCCAGGATTTCATACGTTTAATTAGCCAGAAGAGCTTTCAAAAGTTTTAAGCATATGTCAACTCAAAGCTAATATTCAATCAATATTCTGTGCTTGAGATATTTGCACAGGCTATGGGACAAGGGGGATAATAGAACTAGGGGCAGCTAGTTTTATATAGCAAGTTTAATTCCAAGATGTGCAGACAAAAAAAATTCTTAAAGTTAGAAAATACCTTCCCCAACTAGTAACAGCAGAGAATGCTTGACAAACATACCAGCCATTCTTAGGAACTTGCCAAAGAGAGAGACACTTCAAAAGAGAAATTAACAGATGTAAGTCTTAGCACAAAATCTCCCCCCAGTTGATGAACTAGTATATATTTCAGTGCATACATGTTTTCCTTTAAATTGACAAAGATACTAGGAAAATATGCCTTTTTCTTTTTAAGGCACAGAAGAGCAACATACATTGTTTTGAATTCCATGAGGCAAGATGTAAATAAGATACCACTTTAAACCTGCTCGCGTTTAATGTCATAAATAATGGCTGCATTTAAAAAGCATTCTGAGATTTGGAAGAGTTTAATGCCCTGGAACTAGAACATTCCAGCATCCCAGGGATTTAAGGTTTAATTAAGTTTTAATAAGAACATGCAGTCAGTCTTCAGTTGAGGTTTGAGACATTACTAAAAATAAAATGGAGAAAAGACCTCATAGGTAAGATTCAGATCCAAAACAGGACATCCAAATGAACACGCTGACGTATGAGACTGTGACTAAAATCTCATTAAAACCAATGGAGACCTAGTGAGTAATTCATCCTATTTCACAGTAAATACCTAGGGCTTGATTCAGTTTCTCAGCACAGGTATAATCCCATTTTATATGCTCTAGAATATCCCACCTGATTTCCAGGAGCCACTCCAGAAGGACTCAGTGCCTCAAAGATCATATTTTATCTACTAGTCCTAAGGAGACATCTAAGATACCCAAGTGATTCTCACTTAACACCAGTCATTTATTTACTTCTCAGTAATTTAATGGCCAGTCACCAGGATGCTTCTCTATGCTCTTTCAATTTTAATGACTGCTTAAGACCTACTTGACCTAGACACCTCTATGCAGAGGTCTCCATTCAGATGATTTAATCCACAGACTGAAACCTTTATAAGTGTTGCAACAAAACCTGAAAAATTACTTCAGGTTAACAGGGAAACTATATAAAATAGAATCTTTAAATGTAAACATGCATGCCTATTCTCAGACCTTTATGCATTCAGACCCTTATTCAGACCTTTAAATTAGCACCCCAGAGCTAATTTAAACATTACACCATGTAGTAAGTAGCTGTTGTAAAAAATAAAAACAAAGCAAGCTGAATGTAATGAAGGTAGCTGAAACCCACATAGAAGTACACTGCTGCAGTCTGAAAAAGCTGCAAGCAGCAGATTAGCCTCCACAATAATCCACTGAAAAGGGAATTACAATAATTAAACCCTGAAGTCATGAGAGCTTACAGTGATATTGCAAGTTCACATGATAAAGAAAGGCACAACCTACACAAATTCCACAGCTGAAAGCCAGGTTCCTGAACTACATGTTCCACATGGCTTTCCATGAATAAGGAATCATGAAAATTATGCCAAAGCAACTCTGAAACACATTGAGATTCAAAGATCACATGTATTATTTTTATTTTAGTGAAGTGTGTATAAAAGAACATTTCAAGCCATACAACAAAAAACAGAATAATCACAGTATAACGATTCCAGTTAAGTTGTTCAAAAACCCTCTGTTCTATGATGGAGTTTCTGACTTCATGAGTTCAATTTTTTAAACCTGTGCTTAAAAATATTTTTGAATAGGCTAAAAAGTTTTCAGAAAATACCAGTAACTTAATTTCAGCTTAATTATGGAGAACAGCTGGATTCAGATCTGTAAGTCCATAATCCAAAGCTTTACCCTTGAAGCAGATGGAACAAGAAGTCACCCTCTGGGGACTATTCACTGAGATGGGGATGAGACATTTAAGGTGTGATGGACATATTATGGCAGGACAAGTTCTGAGACTCCAGAACTGTGGTCCTTACTGCAGACTCCATGAAGATACATCGTTTAGTGATCATAAGCTGCAGTTGACTTCCCTGTATACAAGCCACTGGCAATCACAGCTTTCTTTTAAATTATCAGGCCTCAGCTTCTCTCCCTATACATATACATCTCTCTCCACTCCCATAGTGAAACCACTGCCTCACTAACTACTTACACCTCTCGTGCTAATTCTTTGCTGCCAGCACTTATCACTTTTTTCATCCTCCACCCACTAGAAGCAGCATAAAGCTTAAGCTGTCCAGCAGAGCTCATCACCTTCTCTGCAGTTTCACCTTCAGTATTAACATGCCTCACGCACTGAGCCAGTTACCAAACCTATGACTTGTCTCACTCCTTTCTTCAATTATTGTCTGTGCCCTTGGTCCTTTCCCTTTCAAAATTAAATGCACTCAACTGCTCTCTTTTCTACTCATTCCTGAATGTTTCAGTCTTTGTAACCCTTTTCCTATCTTCCTTCCACTGCTCTCCATGGTATTAAGTCATGGAACTGCCACAACAGAAGGCAGAGAAAGGAAAACTTTGTTCCTTTAAGACAGCCCTGGGTTTGGTATGACCTAATGACACAAGTTTTTTCAGCAATAGAGATGGCTTATAGCAGTCTAGTAGCCAATCTGAGCATGAGCTAAATAAAATGTATTTTCCAAGAACTGTCTGAACCTGAGCAAGTTTGGTATCAGAGTGTGACAGCTTTAGTATCAGAGCAACACCCTCATTGAACCTGAACGGAGATTCTGAAAGTGTTAAGACACTTTGAAAAGTAAAGAGTTAGTTTTAAATAAATATTTTGAGGCAACATGGGAAACACAAAAATAAAAATGCAGATTTTTATAAGCACATTTCTAATTACTAGCAGCTTGATATTTTGGTGTGGGAGAGCTTCATGAAGAAGCTGGAAAAAGCAAAAATAGAGTGAAATTATTCAGTGCAAGTATGCAGTGTAAGTAAGTAAGTAAGGCTTTTGGATAGACTAACAAGGAAATTTTTACTAATTCCTGCAGGTGTGTGTGTGGGAAACCTCTGGTTATTAAAATGGAAGAGCAAAGTGTGCTCCAATAGAGGATAATGAGCAGGAAGCCATGCCTGGATTTGAGTGTTTAAGGAAAAACATTGAGAACTTTGCTTACCTGTGGATACTAATTACACACCAGTGGTAGAGGCAATAAAAATAAATGAAACTCATCACTTAAGCAAGCACCACACATATTCCCATGAGTTTAGAAAACACAATAAAAACGATCCATTTTGACACTGTGAGAACAAAACCATAGACTTTAAAGCATATTACTCAGCAGCAGCATAAGCTCAGGTGCAAGACTTGTCCTGATGTATTTCTGTGTTGAAGACATCCATTTTGCACTGATTAATTCTGCTATGGTGTTAATCACCTCTGATAGAGGAACATACAGCTGCTCAATGAATATAACAAGATTTTCCAGAACCTGTCCATCAAGACACTGCCATATGTTTAAAGATGTATACTGTGACACACCATATATTAAATTAGCATTTCTAGGTCAATTAAATTATGAATTAATTATTTGCTAGTAAGGTACAATGGTATGTTTTTATGGGTTGTACTCTTCTAGAACCTTCACTGCATTTCAGCTGAATGTCTTGAAAAAAAACCCAAATGGTATTGTTACTAAAAAACTCACCAGCTCCAGAGATCTTAGCTCTGCCCTTTAGACTTGGCACAAGGTACTGCAGTGGAAGCTCTGCATACCTCTTAAGCATGGCAGGGCTCTCCTAATCTTATTCTTTCTTAACACATTTAAAAAAAAAAAAGGTAAGAGGGTATCAAACCCCCAGGAAAACTCAGAGAGGAATAGGTAATCCTGTATACAACTCCAATTTGTGATTACAGGTGTCCCAATCCTAGCCTGCTTTGCTGAGGTCACAGGACAGCAGCTGCTGCTTCTGCACACACACACAGGCTGTCACCTTTCCAGCTTCAAACCTTTCAGAGCAGCAGCAGTGCTACAGCACCTTGTGTGATTTAGGTACTGCTGAAAGAACTGGCAATGTGACCCAGTTCAATGTTATTTTTCTTTTTTTCAAACCACATTGAAATATAGTGGCACCTATTATGGAAAGCCACAAAGGAACCACAGTCAGCCTTAATCCTGTGTTGCAAACTCAAGAGTTCCTTTTGACCATCTATTCATATATCACAAAGAACATGTCCAGGAATCCATCAGGAAGCTCCATGCCCAACTTCACTGGAAATCAAGATGCCCTCCCCTATTTCCTTAACATGGCTGGGGAAGCTAAGGAAGGAAAGATTACCATCCAGGCACTGAGAACACTAAGTGGTAAAAATAATTAAATAATAAATTCACTTCAGCTGTCCTCTCAAATTTTACTCCAGCCCACAAGGTGTTACCATTTTTAATATAATCAGATGAGTTTTGAACTATTTAAAAATAGTCACCATTTTCTGAGAAAATTGCCACCAACCTAACTCACACCATTATTTTTTATGTACAGCCACCACTGTACTACAAAATGGTAATATAAGGATGTCGAAACTATTTTTGTATGTTGCAAAAATTATTTTTTAAATTATTCTACATCAAAACAAGCTTTCCTACCTGGTTGTGACAGACCTACAGCCTTGCTTTTCTTTGATCCTTTCTGAATGCAGTGATGCACACATGCAATATTCAGCTTCCTAAGCAAGGCTGCTTACTTAAGTCTCTCAGTCCTTCTCCAGCATTACTAAACCATCTTGGCTTGATTCTGTAACCAAATGGACTAGGTTGTCAGGTTCAGCTGTGCTGAAGTTGTTTACAAAAAAGAATTAAAAAATTCACAAAAAGAATAAACAGAAACTTATTGAACATGTTTTCTTCTTCAGCCTAAAAGATGAACCAGATTATTAGTGCAAATATTTTACCCATACAAGTTTTTTGACAACTAGCAAATGCACAAGGACAATATTTTCCTATTATCAACCTACATTATTTCAAACCTGACATTTCAGAAGAACAAATATTAGATACATAAATACAATAGAGATGGCTTAATTATTACACTCCTTTTTCTATTAATGTTTTGTGTTTGATATAAATCAATTAACCATTAAGGGGCCAAACCCAGTAGCCTTTACTGGCCAGTAGTGCCATAATCAATGAATACTTCAACTAACATGTCTTCACAGCCACACACAGCATTCTTAACAGAATAATACAAGTTACAGCTTAAGGTACTGTCCCAGTTTGGGAACTTTTGTAAGTAGCAGTACTTGCTGCAAATAACAGCAATTTTCTCAGTCAGTGTCTGCTTCTAGGACTGATAACTTCAATGTTTTTAGTTACAGCTGGAGAATGGTCTGCTGAACCAAGGCCAGTGCTTGGTTCTGAGGAACATCTTGTGCTCCATTAAGAGAAAAGGAGTGAAGAGATCATACCTGCAACCTCTTTAAGGAGGAGTAGACAAGACAAATGACCCAAACTGACCAGAGTATTGCAACCCATACACGTCATACTGAGTATAAATTTGAGTTGTCATGAGGATCAAGCTCCTTCCTCTTCACCCTTCTTCACCTGTCCCTGTTTGCTTCAGCATCCTGAGAGGACTCCATGCAATTGTCTGCCTGTGGTCCTGATCCCTGCCAGCCTGAATCTCTGTGTTCCTGCCTCCAGCTCCCAACTGCTGCTGACCCCAGGAGTCCAGGCTGGAGTTTCCCAGGGCTGCCCTGCAGCCTTGGTGGTGACATGAGAGTTACTGGGGAAGAAGGGGGGAGGAATGTGGTATAGTTTGTATATCTGTATATATTTAATATTTTTTCCTTTTTATCACTACTGTTTCAGTAAAGCTGTGTAGTTTAGTTTCCAACCCATAAGTCTCTCTCCCTTATTCTCTCTCCTTTCTTTATTGGGGGGGAGGAGGATTGATAGAGAACATCTGTCATCCAGTTAATTGCTGGCCCAGCATTAAACTGTGACAGGTACATGCAATGAAACTGACTGGCATTTCTCCACTTCTGGTTCCAAGTTTCCACTTGCCTTAAGCCTGGCATAAAATCCAGAAAGGAAGTTTTCTGCCATTTTAGTGCATTACAATGCATTGTGGAGTTCCATGAACATCACTATGGGCAATGGAGTGTGAAGACAATGAGACCCTCTCCTCCTTCAGCATTACACAGCTCTCAGGGTGGCTCAGATGCACAAGGATGAATTAAGTTTACAATCACATCCTGTTCCTCCACTAAAGATAGGCTAAGCCCCCCCCACCACGAAAGCACTGACACTTGGTTTACCCCCTGTGCTAAACTTTAGAAAAGCTAAAATCCAAAAATCTAATCTTTAAGAAAAAAATAATTAGGCCATTCAGATAGCTAAATCTGCCAAAGGGAAAATCAGATGAACCCCTGTGCAAAAAGAAAATGACACACTGGCTACCAAGGCCAGGGAGAAAGACTCAGCAGTCTCAAATTACTGATGTAGTGCATTAATAGACTAAAAATCAATCCAAGCCATCTCTTTCAGTAACTTCTTGACAACTGATGAGCTCAAAAAGCACTGAATGCACACAAGCAGAGAGGAATGTGGAACAGCTCTCAAGGCCTTCCCACAATTGCAATTTTCAAAAATTCATTAAGTTTTGTGAATTTAATTTCCTTTTTTTCTTTGCTTCCCTAGAAGCATTCAAGTTGCAGATTAAGTGGAAGAGATAACCACATCAGAAGACAATTAGTCAAACTTTAAATATAAGAAAAATTAACTTGCAGCTGTAATTATACACTAAAGAGAACCATGAAGGTTAGAGCACGTCTGACAAGTAGCTTAAGGTTTCTTTCATTTCTTTAAAAGCTACTTTTGCAATATGACATCCTGAAGAATTTGAATAACCATACTAAAACATTTAAACTTATTGCTAAAGCTGCAACTTTAAGGGCATGATACATGTTTTAATGTGCTGAATCCTAAAACACATCCTCAAATGGTCATTTCAGTGTCTTGGGATCAAATGCCCTCCTCAAATTCTATAATATATGTAATTTGAATTAAAAACTCCAAACTTAACTACTAAGCATATCTGTCAGTTTTTATAACAAGCTACATCATGGGCATTACTGTACAGAAATTTTATTTACTAAAAGTAATTCATCAGTAACTTTTCAGACTGTATTCAGATAATCAATTTACCACTGTTAACAAGTCTTTATTTAAGGAAACAAAGTAACTGAAAAAGATCTACTCTTTGTAAGGACATTTGAGTCTACAATTTTAAAAACGTAATAAAGCAGAAGGAGAAAGTCCAGCAAAAGGTAACCATAAGATAAACAGGTGAAAAACATGTGAAGCAATCAAAATATTTTGCTGTCTCCTTGTTAAATAGCAAAAAAATACATCTCAACTACACCTGTCTGCAGTCAAATAATAAAGTACTATTTAATAATTGATCCTACCTAAAAGCAGCTTCCCAAAAGCAGTTCATTCCACAAACATCAGAGGGCAGCATCCAATAGGAATTCCAGAAAGATACAGACAAATCCTTACACCTAACAGAATAAGACAAAAATAACCTATATAAATGTTACTGATTTCATGGCAAAGTTAAATGGAATACTTTCTAGCTTAAAGATAACTTGAATTGTTAATTACCTGGCAGAAGACTGGCTATGTAACAGAACTCAAATAAAAAAGAGGTATCAGGAGAATGGTCCCCATCCTTTTTCCTTTCCTCTCCATATATTTTCAAAGTGAGAAAAGCAGAGGCTGCAATTTCTGAGCATCATTCTGCGTTCTTGTCATAGTGTAAGTTCACAGGCAATACTGAATGGCAACACTTACTGCTGGAAAGAACTTCATCTTTGAAATACCTTTGTCTACAATGCTTCACTTTCAAAATTACAATGTCCCTTTAAACACAATCCCAGTAAATCCATAACCCTGTTGAGTTCAAAACTGATTTTTAACAAAAAACAAGGGGTTTCGGCACCAATAAATTCTACTGTTCCATAATTAAGGGTTAATTCAATACAGAAATAATCACCACATGTGCCAGGTTTTCCTTCATACTGATGACAAAACTAATGAATTAGTGACTTGAGCTAACTAAAAAAGTAGGTCTTACTAGTCCATCACTACATTTTACACAACAGTAATTGAGGAAGTACTTAAAAAGAACAACAGAAGTGTATTTTCAAAGGTTCTGGTGAGGAAATGAGCATCAAGATTTAAAATCTTAAAGGAGCAAGAAGAATATTGCAAAGCAAGGGTTTTACTTCCTATGCTCCCTCATCCAGCCCTGAGGACAAAATGCCAGTGGTGTTTATCCTCCTTTGAAAATTGGCGTCTGGGAATGAAAGAGATGCCCAAGAAGAAAACCCACACAAAACCTTGATGATGCAAGGGTATTCAAGGACTACAGCTCAGCACACTAATGAAACTTGGCTTTGCAAGTTTGAAATGAATCAGCATCATCTTGATAGGGTTGGTTATCTGCTATATGTAAAGACCAGTGTTTTATAAAAAGTAGATTTACTAGATTAAAATACATGAAAAATGTTAAGCTGTATAATTTCTTTTTTTCAGCACTTGACAAAATTACCTGCTATAACACATTGATTCACAAAGCCTCATTAAGTGTTGTGGGTGGGTGAGGTGGGGCATTTCTTTGGTAGAGATTGCAGGAAATCCTCTTATCCTGTAGATACATGTTTGCAACAATTAGTCAAGTAATTCTGTTTCATGACTTAAGAATGGTCTCTGCAAATAAAGATTCAAAGAAGTGTAATGTAGGTTGTGACTGGGGTATCTGCACTCCTCTGGGCAAACTAAATAGTATAAAACCACAAATTCTTTCTGCCAAATTCTCTCTTACATTAATCTTTGTGCCTTTTGAAGTTTCTTAAAAACTTCAAGACACATAAAGCCTTTGCACCTAACTGAAGAACAATCTTTACAATCTCCACTGTGTACATTTTATGAAGAGTAACTGTCATTAATTTTAGGATTAAAAAAAAAAAAAAAAACAAAACAAAGAAAAAACTCTCAAAAGTACTTTTCTGGTTTGGAGGATTATTATCTCATTATTATTAATATTATTACAGGGAAATCCTCTTCTGGTTGTCAAGATCTGTGTTTTTCTGAGCTGTCTTGAAATACTATCCTATCCAGACTATAGAGGCAAGAGGCAATCTTGAATTAATGCTGAAGTCAGTTGTTTTTCCAACATATTAGTCTTTCCAACATCCCATTTAGCACAATGACAAGCTTGTCAGCCTTTAATTTGTTTCATAAATTTCGTGTTTGAAATGAAAATGTTTCTAGGATACATTTACCTAATATTCTGCCAACAGAAGTCTCTTATGACCACATGCTATCACATTCCATAAAGCTTCCACGTGCCAAAGATGAAGAAACTAGAATCACTGGACAGTATTTTCTTATTGTGAAAAACATTCAAAATGCCACTCAATTATTTTTTTTTCACTTCAAATAAAACTTGAGAAAAGCTTAGACTGTAAGTAAGTGCCACAAGTGCTTCACAAAGCTAGGAAGCCACACTGTATCAGTTCATCAAACAGGGACACTCATTGTTACCTAAGAGAGGTTACCAGTCAGACAGGAATAGTCACCTTCAGCATTGGGGAGGGTTATTTTACTCACATTTATTATAGGTTATATGATTAAAGGCTACTCTAACACAAATAGAAAGAAGAAAATAATGTCTGGTGAAGGAAACCTGGCAATCTAACCCAGCCCCAGCACAGGAGAGCAGTCAGCCCATGAACCAGGCAGAAGATCCACAGATGTGACAAGAGGAAATGCTCTCCAGACCCCTTTACCAACAGCCTGCATGAGTGTGGGGCTCACTGTGGAATTAAGGGGGACCAGGGAACAGTGAGAATGCAAAACCAGAGAGAGGACAAGAAGGTTCAGTCATAAGTAAACAGGTTGCCAGTCATTATTGTGTGTTGTCTGCACGATCAGCCTCCTTATTAAATGTCTGTTTTCCTGGGTGAATGGGTGCTCAGTTTCATGTGCATTTGCCTGCACAGAGGTCCAAGTGCCAGCAAATAAAAGGTGACCACAGCTTCTAAGGGCCAACAAGCCTGCAGTGACAGAAACTGGAGAGATGGGAGCACACAGTGTGTGGGTGTGCATGCTGGTGCACACAATCACTAGCAGGTATCAAACCAGAGCAGCTCACTAGTAGACCAAGAGGCTTGAGAGCAAGCTCTCAGACATTCCAGAAGGCTGGGCCAGACTCTGCAGAGATCAGAGGGTCTGGGCTACTGAAAGAACCTCTCTCAGCCTAGACACAAGAGACCAAGGTTGAAGGAATCGCTACTGGAAGGACCAGATGGTCCAAGATAGCCTCCAGAAAGCCTCTGGCTTTTGGGGGTTGGTAATGTTAAGGCCATAGGTCTGGACCAGCTATCTGAAAGACTCACTTGCATGAGATAATCCCATGGGAAGCAGCCACAAGGATAAGACCAGTAACTGGAGGAATCCATGCATGTCCAAGAGGCTCCAAGTGCCAGCAACTGAAATGGGGCTGCCAGCCTCCTGGGTTTGCATGTCCAGGGCAGCAACAGGGGAAAACAGAGGATTGGAAGCAAGCTCCAGGAGAAATTGAGTGTCTAAGGACAGTTACTGGAGGGATTCACACAATATACCTTAATAACTTTTTCACTAAAAGCCTTTTATCTTGATCAGCCAGAGAAGAGAACAGGATCAGGCTTGTGTTGTCTGTGGTTGTGCAAGCAGTGTTTTCTCTGTGTTGATCTCTGTGGCCAGCCATATATATATATATACGTGTATATATATATATATATATACATACACACAGACATTGTGGGCATACGTGCCCACTGGGAACAAATGCTCAGCTTTGCTTCTGGACAATGGGGCTGCAGCAGCCTCACCTCCATCACGCTACTGGAATGTGATGTGGCACCAACCACTGTCAAAAAAGTTTTATAAACTATAATATAAAGTTTTAGAAATGTAAAGTCTTTCTAAATACAAATCTAAAGTTTTAGAAATCATTGGTATCATAGACAAGCACTCTCAAAGATCCATTTGCCAGTTCAAAGTTTCTCTCTTACGTAACCAGCCATTTCATGATCACCTTTATCACGTAATTTCGCTTCAAAGCCAATGGATAATAAAATTTATAGTCTTGAAAAAACAGGAGAAGTGTCTATATTGTGATTTGAAAAGAAAATTACTTTTCAGAATAAAAGGACAATTATAAATTTGTGTGCAAAATACCCAGCAACCCACAAGTCACATTCATGAAGAAAGAGACTGTTCTTAGCCAAGTCAGGTTTCAATGATACAGAATCCTCCAACAATCAGTGGTTAAAAAAACAGTCCCTTTGCTAAATGCACTGATGGACTTACTATTAATGGAAATCAGTCTTCCAGTGTATTTTTCAGTTCATGCAACAACTTTTATGCTACTGTAACTTCACAGCAAATTTAGCAGTATGACCAAAAGGTGAGGGTTGCAGTCATAATACAATACTGACAGGAAGGGAACAGTTAACCTAAGTCTGATCAACTGCAAGAAAAGAACTAAGAGACAGCCTGGTGTCTCTCCTACAGCATTACCCACAACGTGCAGCAAAACAGGAAGGACACATTTTTTAGTTCCTTCCTGCTCATAATCACAGGAGTAAAATTTGGGAAGACAACATCCTCAATTTAACTCCCACATGCACTGAGAATTTCTGATTCTGAATAGCTTTTCCTGAACAGCAGCAACATCAACAATTTGTTACAGTCTATTTTATCAGAAAAGCAATGGCTTTATTAGGTAAGAAACAGCAGATGTAACGCTAAATGTCTGACAGGAAACAAACTTTTTACCTGGAAAAGTCTTAATAATGTTTAATTAATTTACAACATATCTATGTAAGATTACATTTGCTAGTCAACTGACTGACAGACTCAGCAGATTTTTTTTAAATGAAGTTTCAAATTGTTCAACACTTCACCCTTTTGAAACTTTTACTCGTATTTTTGAATCCTCAGTTCCTAGACAAATCTCTTAAGGCACAAGAGTATGTGAGAAGCATTCTGGTCAAACTGCTGGTTAAGCTCTGACACAGATGAAAACAGCTGTGCACAGTTCAAGGAAAGAACAAACCAAAGAGACACCCTCTTCTGTCTAAGCTTGTAGGTATGCCTGTATGCCTCCTACACTTTTTCAAGCACTACAATGCACTTAACTCTCTCCTTGCCATGATAGTTAGAAAACAAGAGACAGATATAGTCAGGTATCAATGTCCCACATAACAGAGCACAGACCCTATGAGGAGAGGCTGAGGGAACTGGGGCTGTTCAGCCTGAAGAAGAGGCGGCTCAGGGGAGACCTCATCACTCTCTACAACTCCCTGAAAGGAGGGTGTAGCCAGGTGAGGGTTGGTCTCTTTTCCCAGGCAACTCTCAGCAAGACAAGAGGGCATGGTCTTAAGTTGTGCCAGGGGAAGTTTAGGTTGGATATTAGAAAGAATTTCTTTACGGAGAGGGTGATCAGACATCGGAATGGGCTGCCCAGGGAAGTAGTGGATTCTCTGTGTCTGGAGATATTTCCAAAGAGCCTGGATGTGGCACTCAGTGCCATGGTCTAGCAACCGCAATGGGGGTTCAAGGGTTGGCATTGATGATCTCTGAGGTCCCTTCCAACCCAGCCAATTCTATGATTCTATGATTCTATAACAGAAGAGTACAGCTGGCCGCATGAAAATGCTAAACTACAGCACAATGGAAAATTGTTTCATTTAAAAAGTGTCAAATTCATTGACCTCACTGAATTCACAGAACTGCCCACAGGCTGATTTTCCTGCTCTGCTTTTCAAATTTGCCATTAGGGTAGTGCTTGTTTTAGACCTGAATATAAAGATGAACATCCTCTGCCTCCTTGAGATGGCAATATTGATAAAATTAACTGAAGATTCATTTCTTATTAAGCACAGTCTGCTAATTAACTGGCCTGAAAGCTTGACTGAAAGACTGACTTGAAAAGGTACTCCATAGCAAATTATGGCACAATTAAATTACATACATGCATTTATTCACTATGGTTTTTTTCATTTTTTCACAGTTCCCTTCTTCATCCGCAAATTAAACTAGCAAAGGAAAAAAAGTTGACTACCTATGCTGGGGCTTCCAACTGTTTTGGTATCTTCTGTAAGTAGCCACTTCAATATTCTTTTTTTTTCAAGTTCAGATCTATTGTTTATTTAGCCTTTATATTACAATACTGACTAGTCATTATTCCAATTCTCACTGGAATTAATAATGAGGAGGACAATTTACTTTACACATTGATCTTGCTTCACATCTAAACCCAACCTTAGGATTTGGCTAATAAATTCTTGAAATGTTTTTCAGCTATTTATATCAAGTTTCAAGATAGTAGAAACCTTTAGTCATCTTGTTCACCAGGCTACTGTAGCTTTTGAAACAAACAACACTTTACCAAAGTGATTACCCAACAAGCTCCCCTGAATATTATATTTATTGGAGGATCTTGCCTCAACCTGTAATTCTCATTTCAGTATGGTACTTCCTTTTTAATGAAAAATTCTCTACTTAAAAGTGTCGTCACTATTTCAAAATTCTTCCAGGTGTGATATGTTTAAGCTTTACTCCAAGCTTGCAGTTTTCATGTTTGTATGCTTCTGAAAACTATCAGAAATCTTCTCCCCTCATCACGCAGTTACAATTGATCCCTTTTTGCCCTTAAGTCATACACTAAACTTGATTATTCAGGCAAAGAAGTTTTCTTGGCTAAAGAGAAGAAATAACTGCTGAGTGCACAAATGCCTTCAGAAGCAGTAACATTTTCTTTGTCAAATTGCATTTTAAAGTTACCAGTGAAAACAGCTGAGGCAACCTATTACTGAAAGTTACTACGGATGTATATGGAATGTTAAACTTCCAGAAGGATCAGAAGGTTATCTGAACACAATTTACTCTGCAAGGTTGTGAACCCTTTAAGATATTAAGCCATTATAACCTGGTGAGGACACAAGACAACCACATGCCTGTCATGCTCTCAGCCTCCACTAAAGAAACAGCTGAAGCATAAAAACTGAAAAACACCAAAACATTCAACAAGATGTGTGTAGCATTTACACAAGTCAATGTAACCTGATATAATACTTAATAATTGAACCATACATATAAAGGAACACTAAGTGGGACATTTCTTTACTACCACAGGACAGATATTTATTTTTTTTTACTTAAAGAAAAGCCTTTTCAGGACTGTTGTAAGGGACTGAGTTTTGCACACACTGTTTGCACAAACAGCATACAAAATTTCCACAATTTACAACAAGATGAGGTTCATCCTGAGCCTTCAGTTCTACATTTCATAAGTGTATTGGCTTTGCACAGCAAGGGTTTGGTAGCAGGGGTCAGGGGTTGCTACAGAGGTGTGTCACACAAAGTTGCAAGAAGATGAAACTATATGCTCAAGAATTATTTCCAGCACTTAACAGACTTTTGAAAAATAACTTTCTCAGTTTGTAAAGAAGTTTTTCCACACTTCAATACAGGGCACATTTGTCTCTCATTTCATCCAACTGCAGCAAGCAAGAAGCTTCATGAACCTTGTTGGTCTTCTCCTCCACCAGCATCTTTGACTTTACAACTACACACTTTAGTACAAGCTCTAAAAAAATAATAAAGTGCAACTTTTTAAATCAACTTGGATCTTCTTTTGCTAACCAGAGCATGATGCGCCTGAAAGTAACTTCAGTGTTTACTAATATAAATTATTTACATCATATTTTAGTGTTTTCTTGGTGTAAGCAGAATATATTCTTTACTAAAAAAATATCATACATGCGATTTTTCCCTCACATTTCCACTTAAAACTTATTTATTAAAACAATGAAATCCTACATAAAAGTATTAAATTCATGTTCTTTAGAACTACTAGATACCAACTTCTGAGTTTTTAGTCATGAACAAGCATCTTCACAATTTTTCAAGTCACAGTCCATATTAACTTGAACTAAAGCACAAAAAACAATCCCTGAAGTAGTAACACCACCTGGGTTTCACATTTCAGCTGACTCCACCCCTAACCACTCAGAATGCTGTTTCATGATGTTTTAAGATTATTAAGTCAGAGCTTCTGTCATGCTGCCATCCACCAGAACTCCTTTTGCACCAACACTTTGATAATTACATGATGAGCCAACTCAGAGTGCTGAGCCAGCTGAAACCCAGGTACTTTCCAGGCAGAGTCAGCGTGTCAGATCACCTCACTTGTGTGACCAGGGAACCACAAGGGAGTGTAAGGAGGGTGGGGGTTCCAGAGTACATGCAGCATACTGAAGCAGGAACAGCGGCCAAACTATCGAACTTCCAGTGCTTTAAACTGCTGTGGAATCTGAGCAGAGCCAGAGGTAGGCTGGCTCGAAAAGGCCTAGCCCTAATTTCTGCTCCAGTTTTAGTTCCAGGTTTCTTTCCTACCCGTCTTTTCTTGACATTGGCATTCTGGCAGCCACAGGTGAACAGGGTCATTGAACTAATTCAAAGCAAAACTCGCATTTTCTCATTCCATCATCTCACTCACTGCTTGCCCACATAAAATTTTCAGCTGACAGGAGGCAGACAACAGACATACACAAGCCCTGCCGAGCGTGAGCAGCTCAGCCATACACCGCTGTAACTGCGGAACAGAACTCACAGTTCCCTGTGAGACGATCGCATTTATTAAAGTGCTCCATAATGAGTATTTTTACTTAAATAAAGTTCTACTTTATAATCCTAAAGTTACCAGGTGCTGAGTAACACCCCGAAAGTTTCCCAGCTTTGCACCCCCCTGACTGCAGCTGCAGCAGGGTGGATGTCTGATTGTCTGATGCAGCACAGGACGGGGGTGCGGTGGCAGCAGCTCCCGCAGCGGGACGCCGGTTCCCGCAGGCCCCCGACGCTGCCGGGCCTGGCAGCGCTCCCGCCCGCCGCAGCACGGCGTTAAGGTCCCTCCAGCGGCGGGGAGGGCGCGGGGGCCCGGTTTCGGAACCAGCTGCCCTGCAACGCTACTTTTTAAAGTTCTGTTGGGTTTTAACGCTTTTTCAACACTCTTCCCCGGGCGGGAGCGCAACGGGACACCCCCAACCCCGCTCGTCCCCAAAGACCTCTCCCGACGACAGCCTCGCCCCCGCCCCGCCCCCCATCACCGAGCAACCGGGGGGCCCGGGGCCCCCGCGGCGGGCGTCGAACCCCGCTCCACCCGCGGGAGGGCGGCCAGCGCGCTCCCGCGCCTCCCCGGCCCTCCCCGCAGGAATGCGGAGGGGGGAAACACTGCCTGCCCGTCCGCCCGCCCGTCCACCGGCTCCCCCCGCCTCCCCCGCCCGGCCCCGGCGCCTCGTACCTGCCGGCCCCCATCGCGCCTCGGCCCGCGCTTCCCCCCGCCGCCCGTGCGCCGGGAGCGGCGGGATCTTGGGCCTGGCGCTGTTGGCCGCCGCCGCCGGGCTCCTGCTCCAGGGAGCGGCCCAGCTGGCTGAAGCCGTAGAGGAGCGAGCAGAGGCCGCAGCCCAAGCACAGCAGCGCCACCCGCGCGAGCCGCCGCATCCTCCCGCCCCGGCCCCGGCAGCGGCGCCAGGCGGCGGCCGGGGCCACACCGGCAGCGAGAGCACCAACCGAGGCGGCGGCGGCAGCGGCAGCACCGAGAGCCCCGGCATGCGAGGGGCGGGGACGGGGAGGAGCGGGGGCGGGGGCGGTGCCAGCCCTGAGGAGCTCGCAGGGAGCCAGGTGCCACCGGAGGGGCGGGGCCGGGCCTCGGGGGGCGGAGCGGCATCGCAGTGGCTGCTTACAAACCCCTTCGGTTCCCCCAAAGGTGGGGAAAGTTAAAAGTTCGTTTTCCCCTCCGCAAATAAGCCGGGGGCGGACATGGAGCTTCGGGGGCGCTGCCCTCCCCGTTGCCGCCCCGCTCCTCTCAGAGCTGCTGTCTGGTCCCGGTGCCCTGAGGAGGGCCCATGATAACCTGCTTGCTCCACCGGGACCCCCTGTGGTCATCCCGGGCTTGCTGCCCACCCAGACCTCTGGAAAATGCATCCCTGGGCAGGGGTCGAGAGGGGAACTGACCCTGGCAGAGGCTGCAAGCGGGCTTGGCAAACTGGAAGCCCGCAGGCTCAGCACATGGGCTCATGTCTCGCGTTGACTTTGGCAAGGGCAATGGTGAGGCTAGAGCCCCCCCAAAACGACTCTATTTTCACATACTTTAGGTTTCTGCTGTGGTATCTTCGATTTTCATGTCTAAAAGCTTCACAACTGCCTCCTCACAAGCACATTCCCTCACAATCACTAGGCAGCACTGGCATCCTTTCTCCTTGTAGAGACATGACTTGAGACACAAATTCTTTTGGATTCCAGACCCCACAGTACCCTGGCTCGGGAAGCAGGTCCTGGCTGAGATGGAGAAGCCCGGTGATCAGGGCCTGAAGCATTTGTTTGTGGTCACTAGCAAAGAGCAGGTTACCTTGGCTCACCCAGTCATGCTTCTGGAGAACAAGAAGTAGGCCTGGAAATCAGTGCACTGGGTATGTGGGGTGCGTGTGTATTCTGCTAGACAGGGGGGATGTTGGTTTGGTTTTGGATGAATCCAATACTGTACACATCCCCTCTCTCTGGCCCAGTCTGCTGAGCAAAAAAAGCCTCATAGCCTAATCCACTGTTGGCAAGCTAAGTGTTTAAAAATCATCACTCAGTGCTTCACCATTGGCTCCACACACTGGTGTGTTGTGTTGTTGTTTTTTTTTTAAAAAAGACAAATTTGAAATAATTCTGCATGTTTTTTTGTCCCTACAAACTGGACACTTTCTTTAAGGACTGTTCTCTTTTTATTCTCTACAGACTTTTAAAATAAGTGATGATATCCCCACTCAATCACACAAATTCGGGACCCTGAATTTTAAGAAAAATGCCAATATGATTTACAACAAAGCTTAAGAAAAAGTTCTATTGTTGATTCTGGGGCCTGAGGGTGTCTGTCATATGTGAATTCCCATAAAACATGAGCCATAGCTTACTGCTACTCTTGGCTGTGCTTAAAAGAAGTGGGAAAACAAAATGCCAGCTGGCAACTCTACTAGCTGGAAGAGAAGTAATGACAAAACTGTCCTGCCAAAATTGCTCATCTCCTCTTCCTCAAAACAAAAGCAGAATTGAGGAAAAAAAATGGTCCTCAGAAATACTGGATACTCAGCTATGTTTGCAGTGCAGATACCAGGATGGATACTACGAGACACAAGCAGGGAAATTGGGACTGAGAAAAAAGTAGAATCCAAGAGAAGTAAGGAAGTAGGGAGGATGAGGAGCAGGTATGAGGATACAGGGCCAGGGGTGGAAAGGTGAGTCAGATGGGAGAGTCATATACAAAATGGGGGAAGATTTGTGAAAAGGTCTCTCAAGAAAGAATTTGCTTAATGAAAAAAGGGGAAATTGATCGTGAGATCCATACGCTGGTGTACATCACAGAAAGAACCAGCTCTGAAAGTGCCACTCAAAGTCTTGGCTGGGCTTTCTGCCCCTCTGACTCTGTTTCTCTTTGCTTTCTGCCCCAATGGATGAAGCCACTATTCTGATAGTTTTCCTGAATTTTCTGAATTTGCATTCAAAACCTGGATCATTGCTCTCATTGGATATCTACCTGCAGATCTGTCAACTTTCCCAATTTGTAGCCCCTTATCAAGTTCATTTAGCAGGGAATAAGTAACATTGCCATATGAGACTCAGAGTGGAGGGGTACCCTGGAGGATTTACTGACAGTGAACATAGAAGTGAAGACCAGTGAGTCCTTATTGGGGAGTGACTCTTGCCTTGTGTTGAAGAGTGTTCCAGTCAGGGAAAATGAAGACTGAAGGGTGTTACAGAGGGACCAAGAATCATAGAATCATAGAACTGGCTGGGTTGGAAGAGACCTCAGAGATCATCAAGTTCAACCCTTGAACCACCATTGCAGTTGCTTGACCATGGCACTGAGTGCCACATCCAGTCTCTTTTTAAATATCTCCAGGGAGGGAGAATCCACTACTTCCTGGGGCAGCCCATTCCAATGCTTGATCACCCTCTCTGTAAAGAAATTCTTTCTAAAGTCCAACCTAAACCTCCCCTGGCACAACTTAAGACCATGCCCTCTTGTCTTGCTGAGAGTTGCCTGGGAAAAAAGACCAACCCCCACCTGGCTACACCCTCCTTTCGGGGAGTTGTAGAGAGTGATGAGGTCTCCCCTGAGCCGCCTCTTCTTCAGGCTGAACACCCCCAGCTCCCTCAGCCTCTCCTCATAGGATCTGTGCTCGAGTCCCTTCACCAGCCTGGTTGCCCTCCTTTGGACCTGCTCCAGGACCTCAATCTCCTTCCTGAACTGAGGGGCCCAGAACTGGACACAGTACTCAAGGTAAAAAAGAATGTGTCAGCCAGGCTGCAGTAATAATACTTCCATGCTTCAGAGGAAGAAAGTATATTCTTAGATGAGAAAAGAAGAAATCAGGAGTGGTAAAGAAAGATGATATAGGGAGACTTTTTTTTTTTTTTCATTAACAAATCATACCATTTCCCAAATAGGAATTTACCATATTCTCTTCATTCAGTGCTGTCCTGACTAATTTATTAATTCATGCATAATTAATTATGAGAATGAACCTGCAGTGCTCTAAAAATGTAATGGAGGCAATGCCAGAGAGGAAGTTAGTATCTTTTATTGGAGCTATCTGATGCAATTGAGGAGAAAAAAAAAACATATGAACTTACATAGAAGGAAGCCTTTTTTCACACTGCAAAATCTGTCCATTTAATCTAAGTATTGGTTGGTCTGATAAATGCTTCTCATTAGAAACTCAGTCTCCTGAGTAACAAAGAAAAGCAAAAGTGACTAAAATGTCACGTATCACAGAGAATAATCAATTTCAGACAATATCCAATTAGCTAATTCAACTTTTACAATTTTTCAAAGAAAATACTCCTCTATGTTTTTTACTCAAATAAAGAGTTCATCAACAATACATAACATTTTTGAGTATAATGTCTAGTCTTTTATAAACTTAAAACATGAAGAGGTACAACTATATGCAAGGCTCTCTCCATTAATTACAAGTTTTAAATCTTGAAATCCTTCTCTTGACTGGAATTGAGTTACTGAGCCACAGTAATTTTTGTAACTTTAGGATTCAGCATCCAGAAAACAGCTGAAGACCAGAAAACTGTAATCCTGGTGAACTACGTATGTTAAATGAGCGGTTAGGACAATTGATTTTTTAAAAGAATTGCCATCTTCTACTTCTTCAAGTATGTTCAGAGGTCATAAGAGCAGTCACTCTACGCCAGAAAATTAAACCAAAGTTCTGACAACTCATTAAATCCAGAGATAAATCAGATGAGCTGACATTGATCTGATGAAACAGAGAGTACAAAGAGAGAGGAATCAATTTCCACTTCAACTTTCTGCTAATTAAAAAAAAAACCCAGTCCTAATCAGACACATTGGTATCATTCCTTCTGGATTTGTACTTTTAGGCAGGTAAACCAACAGGCAAGATGGCAAAGCAGTAAGATTTAGGGCTGACAGATTTGTGTCGATGCTGCCCCATGTGCAGACCAGTTAGGGGTTGTTTTTTTTTCAAAGGCAAAGACACTTTCTTTGATGTTCACGTGCCCTTTGGTACAACCTGCACTGTCAACACTTTTTGATTGACATCTTCGTATATAACAAATAATGAAACTTAGGGACTGATGTATACCAGTTCTGTGTCAAGACAGAAGATTGGTATTTAACCCTTCTGAGAATTGCTGACTCCTTCCCAAGCTCAGGCTTCCTAATTTAAGTCATTCTATCCTACTGTAAAGCGCCTTAAATTTTGATAGGTTTACTGTAATCTGAAACAAACAAAAAATGTCAATTTTCAATTGACAGATTGAAAGCTTAGGCCAGTTTGCAAGGGCAAACTGCTTTACTGTCATGTGTTATGCATATGGTACCATCAGATTTGTGTTGCAATATCCCTTTTCTGCTGCTTCCAGACATAATTTTTTTCTTTCCTTCCAATTAATTCTTAAGACAACGATTTAGTTGGTTACAACTGCCTTCTACCCTGTATCTGCTCTTCAAATTGCCCCACATCAGCCCCCAGTGTTAAAAATATTAATAAAAATTCTCAAAAGCAATTTTTTTTTTTTAATGATCAAAATATTATTGCCTTCCTTCATTTTATCCCGGTGCAACTCTCATTGTTTTGCATTGCAGTGTTCATTTAACCTATTTAGACTATAAGTGGGAATGGTATTTTACAGTTACAGTATTTTACAATCACTCTTGGTATCAGCAGCATACAGACCCAAGGACACCAGTACACAAAACTGAATAAGCTTAATTGTAAGTAGTTTGGGAAGTGGTGTGATACTTTGCAAAATTCCTAGTTACCCTCTAATTTGAATTCATTATTTCTTTGTCAGTAGCACAATTTAGAATTTATTTAATAGATCCTTTGAAAACAATTGTGGTTATTGAAAAATAGAGTCAAAATATTTGTATCATTACACTTAAGAAAGTTCAGCTTTTGAATCCTAAATAAATAAATAAACATTAATGTACACAACTTTTAGTGCTTTACTACATTAAGAAAAAGAACTAAACCAGAAAACAGAAATACTTTCTAAGAGGATAAAGATAATTAATTTTTAATTTCTTTTTCTGTATTTATGTGTCAAAAGCTTTTTTTTTTTCTTTTCTAAATATGGAGCTCCAAAAACATCAGTTTTTTGAGGGGAATCTCAGCGTTCAGCTTTTGAATCTTTTCCTCATTGAAAATTCTCCCAGGACCACACCAGGCACAGGTATTTGAGCTTAAGGTACTCCTGAAAGGAGTCAAAGCAAACTCACCTAGTTATGCAAATATATACCATGTACAAAAATAAAGAAATTAGTCAAGCAGGGCTGGCTTTTTGTTTGTTTATATGTAACTACACTCAAGTTTAAAAGTCCTTGTTTTGTCTTGCTGTTGTTTGCTACAGCATCAAGTGCTTTGAATTTTCTGACACCCAGATCAGGGATGCTTTTTTTTTTTTAAATATAATTTATTAACAATAATCTTCTACAGTGGCAACTTTGCGTTATGTCTTGAAAGTTTGATTTTTAAGATCATCAACTAAATCTGCAACAGTGGATTTAATGTTACTTGTAATAAGTATGCTCATCTTAGTCACTTTTTTTGAAGACTCTTAAAAGGAATGCATTAGCTCATGAAACCCTCAAACCACAGACTGAAAACTACAGGGGGGGTTTAGTTTATTTATTTTTTTTAATTTGAAGTAAAAGTAAAAACTTTGTACATTTTGTGTGTTTATTATTTCCAAGTGCAAAAAGCCTCCATGGGTAGGAGAGTGAAACTGCATCTAACACACAGCTAAAAAAAACCCAAAAAACCCAAACCTCTACATCATAGCTGCCAGCTGCCCTTCCAGGAGGAAACAGAGATTTTGGAGGGTTATCAGGGATGTAGATAGCCATTCAGCAATGCAAGGCAGATGATATGGAGGCAGTGAGGCAGGCAGCCAGTTGACCCTATTTTGAAACAGGAGCATCAGCTGGAATGGCAAAGATGACAGAGTCAGACAGTACAAAGAGGTTTTGGAAAGCAGTCAGTCAGTCAAACCAGGTGAAGAGTTGGTTTACTTTGTCAGTGCCTAGTAAACTCACTTGATATTTTACCTTTGTATTTTAATTATCTGTCCTCTGATTTTGCAGAGTTTTGGTTGTCTTCAAGTAGGGTTTAACATTGTAAACCAGCATCAAGACACCTGCAGGATAGTGATACGAAGTCCACGTTTTTCTCTCCACCTCTTTTTCTCCAGGGTTTGCTTTATTTAGATAATTACTAACTCAAACACCAGATTAGAGCAGTCAAAAGTGCTAGTAGCTGTTTACAGCATGGAGTGCTTGAATTATCAGGGAGATAAGACGTTAATACTTTCTTTTGTACTGACTACCTCTTTTAAAACTGAATAGAACAGCTACAAAACAAACACCCAAAGTTGGTAACCTTATACTCAGCCCATAGTCTCAGCCTTGCCTGAGGTTCACAGAAGCAGCTATGGTGAGCTTACCTTGCTCAGTCCTGTGCCATTCCCTGGACTATGCAGACATTATACTAATTTATCTGAAGTGTCATTAAAATTGTTATCTCAAAGGGTTCCACTACACAAATGGCAGCAGGGTCAGTGAGTAGCTGGGATACTGTGTTGGTCACAGCTTAGAGCCTGACACACGTAACTTCAAGTGCTGCTGAGTCGTGAAAGCACTTACACAATACTCAGCCCTCCTTTACCAATCTCTTATCTGTAACTTTGTAAAGGCCTTGTTTTTTGTTTTGGGGTTTTTTGGTTTTGTTTTTTTTTAACTCTTTTTATTTTATTTCAGGTCAGGAAAGGGTAAAATAAAATTGGACACTGTCCTAAGCTATCTCTAGGCAGCAGGCCCATAGTGGAATGCTGTGATCTCCCGCGGCTGCCAAAACATTTGTGTGGAATTTAAGAAATTTGTTTTGATCTTCAGACCCATAATTGTGTACCAGACTTGCCAAACAAACAGAGGGAAGAAATTAATAGAAGGGTGATAGAAGGGCTTTACAGTTTGCTTTCCACTTTTTAAATTCCTCCTGTTCTTGTAAAATAGACCACTAAGTAGACTAAATTAGACTCCCTTAATTAGTGACAATAGCCCCATTCTGGTCTCTCCTGCCAATTTAGTCTTGCATAGGTCAGGGTTTCTGCTGGTACCAAGCCAGATAGTTAGGTCAACAGTTTGCTGCCACTTCCTTGCCTACACTTTGGGATCTATTCACTTACAGGACTGAAAGCTTTCCTCATCTGAGGAGGTACCAGCATCACACATATGCCTGAAGAGTGAGGATGAGTCTCCATACGCAGGGCCAACACTTCAAGCACCTGCTACACACATGGGAATCCCCAAATGTCTTCACAAGGGAACACCCCGGGTTAATCCACGGTTCACTCACTCCCCTCCTCCAGTGGGATAGGGAAGAGAATTGGGAAAAAGTAAAACTTATGGGTTGAGATAGTTTCATAGGTCAGAAAAGAGAGAAAGATAAAAGAATACACAGAACAATTTCTGCACGATGCAATTGCTCACCACTTGCTGACTGATGCCCAGCCAGTCCCCAGGTAGCTGCCACCTGGCCAGCTCCCCAGTTTTATTGTTCAGTGTGATGTCATATGGTATGGAATAACCCTTTGGATAGTCTGGGATTAGCCATCCTGGCTGTGTCCCAGCCCAGCCCCCTCGCTGGCAGGGCAGTGTGAGAAGCTGGAAAGTCCTTGACGGAAGGACTAACTAAAACATCAACTAAATCCGTGTGTTAGCAACATTCTTCTCATCCTAAATCCAAAAGACAGTGTTATAGCAGCTGCTAGGAAGAAAATAAATTCCGTCCCTGTCAAAACCAGGAGAGGGAACCAGCTTCTTTCAAGAATAATGTGTAGGAATTTAGCCTTACACTAAAAAGCAACACAACTACAAGAACCGAGCACTGGAACTGCATGTAAGGTGAAGATAACTTGAGATAGCCCACACAGCCCAATTGTTTTTAGAACCTCTTTTAGTAGCAAAAAGAGTAGTTGCAGTTGTTACCTAATTTGCAAGTTTCTTGCTTCAGAAGCAGCACTCTAAGGATTATCTCAAAATCTATCATACTAATTAGAGGAGTAAGGAATCACTTTTTCCAATAAATTGGGAGAGGCCCCTTGACATTTTGAGATTAAGTTCCCCAAGTCTGCTATTTATCCCTTAACTGCCCACATATACTTCTTGCTTTTTCCTAGCCAGTCTAAAGAACACATTCAGAGAAGGGTTCTGAGCAACTTAGTGGTTTTATTTACCATTTATCACAACAAAACCTAAGCATCACCACTGCCAGTCAAGTTTGAATACAGTGCATCCACAATAGTTTTCATCAAAAATACTTTCTCAGATTCTTCCCAGGCAAAATGTACTTATTCATTCCTGGAGAAGGGACTTCAATATGTGTCACTACTGGGCTTCTAACACATCTGTTTGTGCCAATTTGAAACTATATGTTTATCAAACAATGTGAGACAACTATAGAGTTAATTTTAAAACAATTACATGATATTGTGTGGCATTTATTCTGGGAAAAAAAAAAATCTTTGCACTGTGACTCCTAATGTTTCCTTCCAGCCACTTCCCCCCCAGCTTTTCTGCCAAGCTTTCAGAATTTTAAATTGTTTAATAATGTCTCTGAACCAAGGTCAGGAAGGGGTCGCTTTAAGGCAGTGTGCTAATGGGCTACTATACACTGAGCTAAATGCAATGTACTGTTATCTTTAGTTAAAGGAGTGCTTAACTGGAATTGAACAGAGTTTATCAGACAGAAAATTTGTGGTAACTCATGATGCAAACTGTATTTTCTCACTGCTATACACAGATCTTTTAAGTGTAGACAAATATAGTCCTTATTTTCCCTTAGAGCACCTTCAGAATTGCTATAACAAATCTGTATACATTAAAAAAATGACAGCCACACACAATCATTCATTCACAGAGATGTTTATTTTTGTCTTCAATGTTTGTAGGGAATATGCTTTCACTACAAAAGTGTCTCAGAGAAACTCCATTCAAAGTCTAGGCTTAAGAATGAAGGGAAAATATACTTTCAGCTGTACCAGTCCTGAGCAAAGTTTAAAAATAAAATAAAATAAAATTAAAAAATCCTCTAGAGTTAGAAAGCAGCACCAATAAAACTAGAGGGCCTCCTACTGATATCTGCTCATGCTTTCTTTTCTGTTTGAGAATTGGCAAAACCTTAGGCAGGAAGAATTACTTTATTAGAATGTGGATCTAAGATTCACAGTCCCAATCTCTCACCAAATACCACGCATTCTTTTACAGTCGGAGTTCAGGGCCTCAGTTTTACTTTCTATGAAGTAGTCAGGACTGCTAACAGCAAGTTAACTGTTGCTCCCACGGTGTAACATTTTCTCTTACTTAATTTGGTAAATAAATATTTATTTTATATATTTCTTCTAATAAATATTTATTTCCTATCAATACCAAGTTCCTGAAAAGTTACATTGTTCTTAGAAGTATACTACTCACAGCAGGTACAAAATTTCTGGTAACAGAAGGTCTCAAAATAATTCAAGTGGCTTACATCGTGTCTCTTGTTCCTTCAGTGAAATGAATTCAAGCCATCGGTAACACTCAGTACTTCAGAGTTGGTTTATGCAGGACATTCAGATTCAATTTGACAAAGTAAATACTTCTAAGAGTCAGAACAGAAAAGGCACTTACTCATTTTGGGGAAGACACCTGGCAGGTAAGATTTTTATTTTCAAAACAACAAGCCCTTTTTCTGACAATAAAATCCTTTAAAACTACTGTTGGATCAACATAAACCCTATGAATAAAACCAACTTAGGTACCCATTCCCAAGAAAGGTAATATTATCCTTGACTGAGAAACTGAGAAGTGTGAAAGCATCCAGAAATACTCAGAAGTTTTGTTCAGTTCTGGGATATTCCAGTAGGCTAACACAGCTGACCAGAAGAAAAAAAAAATCTTCTCCAAAGAATATATGTTTTATGAACTGAAAGCCTCAGAAACTTCTGGACTGTTTCTTATTAGGTACTTCTGTCAGCAAGAAAATCTGAGATTCTGGTGTGTTATAATCAGCACCTTGGTTACAAATGATAACCTGTGGCTCCATCCAGAGTAGTAGATCTTTTATCAAACTTCCTTTCAATCCAACCACTGCCTCAGTGATGCTCTGTATAAGGCACTTAGTAAATATAAAGAGCATCTGACAGTGGTGTTGGTAGTTTTGATTTGTCTACCAATGTTTAAAGATTAAAGGGCCAAGATGTGGAATAATGACTGAAAACAACCATATGAACTACTGGCCACAAAACTTTTCAGAAACTGCATCTGTTCTAGTCTGGGTTTTTATTACCCTTTCCATGTTACCCTTTTCCTAGTAGTCCAAGAATCAGACCCTTTAAAACTGGTAGTGTCTAAGTGTCCAAGAGGAATCTATTTTGTTCCTGACTAGCTCTTTAATCAAAACTACTGCCCTTTCAACAAAAGACCTGTACCCAAGAGAGATACATTCATGGTATTTAAAATGGAATTCACATCTATCTTTAGGCCAAAAGTCACTGAACCAACAGGTATCAAGCATTATAAAGCAACACACACCTTTAAGAAGCATGGGATGCTGCCCACTTCCAATTTGGTACACAGAGATAAGAATACTAAACACACTAAGAAGCCATTTTATAGTGGCTTCTCCAGGTATTATTCTGAAAAAAAAACCAAACCAAAAACCAAAACAACCCAACATTTTCTTTTTTCTTTCCCTCCCTTATATTCTTTCTGTTGGACTGAGAGTTTTTGAAGGTTTTTGACATTTTAGAAACAGAAGCTAGCTACTCAGAATTTCTGTAGGAAAGCTTAGAAAGTGCTCAGTATCTGTGCATGCTCCTAGGGTCTCTTTCTCCAGCTGGCACTAAGAGGATTTTCTTGCAGCTTTTAAAAAGCCTCTAGGTACTGCAAGTTACTTGGCAACATTGGCTTCCATCAGGTGGAAAAATAAGCAAAATGATTTCCCTGTTTGGAAGCCCCCCAGCAATAGAATCAGACCATTTGCAGAAATGCAGATAGCAAGACATTTGCAAGACATTGGCATCCCAGAATACCAGCTACCTCAGCCAGAATGCTTGACTGGTGTACAGGATTGGTCTAAGTAGGTCTGCTCAGCAAGAATTTGCTCAGTAAGTCAATTATAGAGTACAGTTATATGCCATTGCTGGTCTTACAGAAATCAATATAGTTGAAGAACTGGGAATAGTAGTTAAATTCTGCATTTACAAAAGCAGGCATAATAAATAAATTCAAACTCGCTGCATCCACTTATACTACAAGTATACTATAAAAAAAAAAAAAAAAAAGAAGAAAAAAAAAGGAATCAATGTGTTTTCTTCAGAGGTGAGAATAGTGATACTCCACAAGCACATGTAATCTTAAGAGGTTTTCCTTGCCATGATTATTTCTTAGCTGAAAGCTGTTACAGTAAGAGATGCTCAATCAGCCAGCAGACTTTCTTGCTCAGAGAGCTGTGCTATCAGGAACTGGGCCTGGCATTGAAGCATTTTGATTTATTCAGTGCAAAGAAGGATCAGCTTGACATAGATTATTCATGGCTGGTAGTTACATATTAGATGCATATAAATATCAAATTAAATCTCTGTAATCCCAAAGTGGGCATTCAGAAAGTAGAATCAGCCTGACCACTCACTTGTCTTAACAGATGCTAAGTGACTGAACAACTCCTTCCTTTCTCTAGTGACAAAGCATCTGTGACTGCCTTTGAACCAAACAGAATTTGCAGGTTGTAGAAGCTAGTGAGCTTAGGAAGGCAGCAAAGAGCCAAATTTCATTAACCCTAGTTATATACATTTCCTTCTGTCCACTTTTGCTTCTTCACATGGAAAATTTTGAGCACATCATTAGCAGGTTATCAAAGAACAGATTAATACTCTCTTTTTCTCAACTGTCTTCTCAATAACTCCATTGTACATAAGAGTTCCACTGGTCTAAACCCACATTTCTTTAAATCTTTAAGTTTAAGGGAGCTGGTTCACTTAAAAAGCACTTTGTTCTACATCAATATACATACAGAGAGAACAGTGAAACTAAAGATTACACTTTTCCAGGTGGCCCATGAAAATGTAGTCCTGAAGGGCTTCTTGTTCAGATGTTCCTACCTCTGTCAAGATATGCCATACTTTCCACAAAATAATTAACTTTTTGGAACTCTTCTTTAAATTCTTTGTTAGCAAACAAATGTATTCTTACTGGAATAATTTTTTTTGGGTGGTCATCTTTTTAAACATAGAGGACAAGGAGTGATTAGGTAGTTACCATTTTGTCTTTTACAGATCTCAAATGGCACAGCAATCTCATGTCATCATTACTCATTTGACCTGTGGAACATGCTTTTGCCCTATATCTTGCACCCTCAACTCCTTACAAGTACAGCTAAAACTTCCTGTGTTCATTCAGGTGTCTGCTCTTACAACCCCCTCTTGTCAGTGGACAGAGCAAGTTCTTTCAGTTGACTTCTCTGTTGCCTGTAATAAAAAGCTCAAGACTAGGATCAGAAACTCCTGAGGGATTAAGTATTATACAGTGGTGGCTCATTTTAAGTACTTTTCACTGATATAGTTGAACAAAAGCTGCAAACAGCTTCAGCATTACTAAGACTCTAGGATCTGAATCTAATTTATTTGTTTGATGCATTTTCTTTCACAGTTTGAATCCCACAGTATAGTTTAGACAGAGGGGGAGACTTCTGGACCCCTAGGCCTTGTTTATAGGCATCTGGCTGTGTAATATCTTAGGAAAGTCACTTAAAAGTCACTTGCTCTTGGATAATGTCATTTACTAGCAAGTGTGCAGCTATCCATTCCTGTTGCACCATTTACTCCACTCTAGACAGAAAGCTACAATAATTTCTGTAAAGCACTGATTCGTAATTAACTTGTGAAGTACTTTGCCAGCTTTAACTTAGTAGTTAAATCCTGCTAATTCTTATTAAAATAAAGGCTCTTCTTGACACATCAAACTGAGCTCTATATCTGAACTGTTTCTTAGACAAATTTCTTAAGTCTTTTCTAACAAGGAGAAAATTTCTCCTCTTGCTAAAACTAAAGAAAACCACTGAGCTTCCTCAGTGTGACTGATTTTACTGTACAGCTTTTGCTAGGTTGAGACCACTGTGATGTAAGCTGGGGCATAATTTCAGGTAAGAAAAACATTCAAAAGCTTAAACATCATTTCCAGCACACTCAAATCTTAATATTTAGAAGTATGGATTTGCAAAATATCATTATTTGACTGGTCCACTAGGCAAAACCAGCATTAACTTTTAATCTTATCTATCTTAATCCTGAGTAAGCACAGACCTAATTTACTACAAGTATAACACTTGCTGCTGCATTTGGAGAAATTAAGTCATATTTCTTTTTCCATATAGTTTCTGATATTTGAATGTAACTATACCCAGTCTCCCAAGTAGGAAGCAGAGTCAAATAAAGGCAAGCGACAGAAAAAACCAAGCAGATACAGTTAAAGTACCCCAGATGTATCTAAAAAGTACATAATAGACAGTTCCATGCCAAATCTACTCTGTACAACAAAGGTATAATCAATCAGCATAATGAGGGAAACTGTTGGGTTTTTTAAACAGGAGAGGAAAATTAAAAGTATCTAGGATGCAGAGCCGTACACTCATGTCAAGTTTAGAAGACTTGCCTGAATACTACAGTGAACTGACAGAAACAAGTTCTAAAAAGTATTCTATCTTACACGGCTACCTAAAAATATGCTATCCATAATATTAAAAAAAAAAACAAAGCGCACAAATTATAAAATCAAAAACTGTTTTCAGATTTTACAATCTATGCCACAAAACGTCAAATATCTCAAGAAACATGTAATAGGCTAAAACTTCAGTCATACTCCTCATTTCAAGACTTTAATATCAATAATTTCAAAGTTTTTAATGTGATTTTTTTTTTTTTTTTACTATCACTTCTGTTAGAATCAAGATTTTATATGGCATAATTTAACCTGGTACTAAGTAGAACAACTTCTGTTTGTCACCCATACACATAGTTAACTTCAGGGGGAAAAAGGATCCTAGTCTTACACTGTATATTTGTTCTTTTCCTTATACCACATGTAATTTAGTGGCAAATTTAGAAAGATAACAGACTGAATCATTGTACATTTTATCAACGAACTAATTATACTTCATTTTGCCCCTTTTCTCCCCCTTTCTGAAACCAGACAATCAATCAACACATAAAGGAACTCATTTACATTGAACACTATCACACTTGTCTTTCTTGGGTCACCATTTCATGAACAACCCAGGATGTACGTATGGCTGTTGCAGAGTGGGGCATATAGAGAGTTTAACAAGTAACAGTTCTTATGCAGAGAGCAGTCACAGAGAAAAATAGCTAATCAAGACACATTACAACATTAAATTTTCACTTTTTATAAATGGAGTAAAGATGCTTTTAAATATATTTACAGTTAGAAAAAGGACTTGAGTTTACTACAAATCAAAGTTACTTAGAAATTACGAATGTGAGGTTCATTTAAATTATAACATTACGAACAGAGTCAAATGCTGATTGCTACTTAAAATTTGTCTACTTTGCTGTCAGTATTGACACATCCCTTTAATCAAAAAGAGGCAAAAATTACCTTAACTTTGTTTAATGCCAAAACAGGCATCATTGCAATGTAAACACTAGCAATGTAATAGTTCAGTTAAAACCACCCCAGCTCAGTTTTTAGATCCTGTTTGACTTGTATCAGTGGTTAGAAATTGCTTTTTTATGTCTTATTCCATAAAGAACAATGAGACTTTTTTGCATTGTTTTTCATTATAACCACACTCGTACCATGTTTTTGAGATTATTCTCTAGAGACAGTTGAATCAGAATAAAATCCACTTCATCCTCTCTCTTCCTTCCAAACCAAATGGTTACTTATTTCTGAAGATACAGAGAGACCACTTGTTGGCAGTGCTGGGTGGTTTATTCACAGAAAGTTGAATGAAAATACCTTCCCATTTAGTGAACTACTGGTAACAGATTATTACTTGTTTGCAAGGAATTCTGAAATGTGTTAAGCATTCATTACATTTTAAATTAGAAACACATTTCATAAAACATCTTGCAATGAGATTTGCTGTCATTGAACTCCTTACTTTAAACAGTTTCAGCTCTCTTGTAATCCATTACATCAGCACATTCTGCAAATAGTCCCACCTAAAAATAAAATACAAAAAAAATAAAGTTGGGAAGCATGTATTTTTCTTTTCAAAACTAGTGTATGTTATTCTGAACACCAGCCCAGCCCCCAAAACATTTAAGAACCTTAAAATGCATTGGTATATCGATACTAAGATTTGGCCAGGTAATGGCAATGAACAGACATCCTATTTAGTAAGATAAAGCAGAATACATAATAAACAGGTCAGTAGTTATCCACCTGAAATAGCCTATAATTAACATTTGATGTCTAAAAAGTTTAAACAGCAACACCAAGGAATGAGGTATGTATGTTCTCAGATATCACATCAGACTTTCATTTTATGCAACTAACTGTATTTCACAACTAGCATCTTACAAAGTAGAACAGTACCATTGTGCCTGTAGAAGTACTGCACTAAAAACAGAAAAATACATTACTACAAGAAACCACCAAACATCACAATTGTCAGGGGCTACAAAAATCCATCGTTTTAGCTGTTAAGAAGACGTATTATATGTTGGTAATAATTTGGGGCTGGATTCACTGCCAAGAAGGTCCATCCAACTTTTACATTGGCTTAAAAATATATTTATTTTGAATGAAAAAGAAAAGAATCACAGGAGTGTAAAGTGGACTCCTTCACTAAAAGGAGTTAAATGGACTTTTGTACTGAACCTGAATCTATAATTTAAAACCTATATGTGAATTGTATGTGTGTATCAAAACACTTATTGGTTGTAAACAAAAATGCAAAATCTGTATTCACAAAAATATTTTATTGGTGATTTTACATAATACCAGATGGGACTGTAAATCTGCTCTGTATCAGCATATTGCTGTGTAAAAGTTGACAGTTTATGCTATAAAGTGGGGGACTGAGTTTTTTCACATGAGTTTTTTTATAAATTAATGTGTTCTACCAGGCCAAATCAAAATTAAGGAAATTGATTCAGGAACGGGAAATTAATAATATTGTTATTTCCTTATTCTTGAGCAACATCTGATATTCCTGTAATGAAAATGTGACTATAGGACACTAGATTAAATTTGAGGCAAGGAAACAGCATTAAGCAGAAATGAGAACTGTACTTCTGTTATTTTTAAAGCTTTTCCAAACTTTTGTATATCCAAATGTTAGTTTTTGCCAAATGCATAGTCATCTGAGGTTCAATATTTGTTACACAACATAGAATACCAGTGTACAGTGACAAATGTAGTACTTTACCTGAATTGTAAGGTTAACCAATCAATACTTACAATGTGTGTTTTCTATTTTGCTTGTAAACATGACAATAAGTGTTTTAAATGTGAAAAAATATTGGTAAACCCATCAACATAATTCAGTAACAGTAATCTAGTAAAATGTGTCAAACATTGGCAAAAATTCATACAAATGTTTTATTTAATAACATTTTCCTATTTAACCACACCAAGTACCAGCAGGTGTTTTTAAGAAGATAATTATGAAAATTCTGTTGCAGCAATAGTTGATTAAGTTGATCTCTGACTTGCATACATATAACTATGTTTCACAATTCTCAAATAATACATATTTAGGCAGCTTGAACTATAAAAATTTAAATTCAGTACATGCCAATAGTAGAGACTCGAGACTCCAAGAGTCGTGTTAGAATTCACTAAACTAAAAGTGAAAATGGACTTACCAATAACACTGCTTAATGAACATTCAAACCACATTTTCATGGCATCTTTACACATGAAGATTAAAAAGTTGGTCTGAAACACTTTGGAAACATTTGTAGAGTGCATTTAAATTATTGTTTCTACCACTGCACTTTTTTCTTTTTTAGAACTGCATAAATTATGTTCCAGTCAACATCCCAATTGTGCATGAATAATCTGACATGAAAATGTGGTAACAGGTGACATAAGTTATGCATCTGTACGTTTTGAAGAGAAGAGACTAAAGAAACTGGAGGAAATAAACTTTAATGAGATTCCCCATTCAGTGACGACGCTTCTCCTCTGGGTGAAGATGACCTGGACATTCCCCTCTCTGTGTTGTCAGAGCTGGAACCACTCTGACTGTGTTGATCTGCAGAAGCAGCACTGGAAGCAGGTGGTGACTTAGTTTTCTCCTTAAAGTCTGTAATTATGACTGTCAGATCTCCAACGGTAACTTCCAAATGCTGAGCACTACTTCGATCCACATTTTTCAATCTTGGCCTAAATAAAGCAAATAATCATATTAAAAACACACCCCCCCTCTTAATATCTTGCTTTCCTTCTACTTTTTAGGAGCTTTGAAGAACACGGGTACACAAAACTGTTATGTGCAGCATGAAATACACAGGAAAATGAAGTACCACAAGTATTTATGGTAGAGCATTTCCTAATAAGTTTTACATTAATATAGCTGAACGTGACACATCACCTTCTGCACAGGTTATTTAAAAGCTGACATTATGAATATTGTAGCTGCACATCAATATGGATGTGCTGCACATGTGAACATTTTTACTTCTAAAAAATAAGTCTTTATTGAGGATATAAAAAGCTATACATGTGATCCAGAGATGCATCCGTCTCTGCAGAACCCTTAAGCAACAATTCTAAGTGGAGAACAATGTTCAATAATGAAGAAACTGCTGTGTCTCTCTTCTGAATTCAGCAGCACAGACAGTGCTACATTGCAGCAGGTATTACTTCATTCCAAAGCCTTTCTAGAACTGCTAGCATACTATTTGAACTGGGCTTTGTGTTCACAGTACACCTCTGGTATTCCTGGCATACTTAAAGTATGCAGAGCTGAGCATTACATTTGGTGTTGATGTGGTCTCTTCATCTAATCTTACAATTGTTTGATTTTCAGAACACAAAGAGAACAGAATACTTTGACTTATATTTTGCCATCATGTTTTTGCGAGTGACAAGCAAGTACTTTCCATTTACCATTTTCCTTTGACTGCCATGGAAAACTGTCACCATACAGCTGAATTTATACAGTCAGTTATGAACAGCATAGCTTTATACTTTTACCTGGCTCCACAGCTTTCCCTAGCTCAAGCTGCAATAAAATAAATTAATATGACATCACCTATTAGCAGGTGTGCTAACAGCAGAGCCCTAACCTTTACCCTTTCATCTGGCTTTGTTTGAAGTAGAATTTATTCTCAGTCAATTCAGTTGAAACACCTCGTGCCTTTCCTCCACTAGAAAGAGATAAGATTTTGACATCTTACTCCCCTGAGGCTGCAGTAGAGCAACTGAAGAATTTAAGAGAAAACTGAAAATCTGCTGTTCTGTAACATGGGAATGGAGAGAAAAAAAATCAGTGTTATCAGCCCACATAAATGCCATGCCTGGAGCTTACTGAGTATGCTGCAGATTTTCCTGATAATTTCTAGCAAGGATTTACAAGTTTTAGGGCACAGCAAAAAGGCTACCCCTCTCCCAAAGGTTACTGAAGAAATCTTTTTAAACTAACAAAGCATTTGTAACTTGCTATCCTACATAGTAAATCTATTCTGTGAAAAAGTCAACTGTTTGAAGTATTTAAAAAAAGAAAAAAAACAAACATTAACCTAGTTATTTAAAATAGCAATTCATAATGCAAATCTCAGTACTGGTATTTCAGTCCAAGATTATCTTTTTTTTTGTTGTTATTTTTAAAATGTTCTACCTTTTCCTTATCTCACTTTTGCATTTTTAATGTACAATTTAACCATCAATATTTAAATTTACAATATTTAATTGGCTTAATTAAACTCAGTATGTAAATTTCAAATACTTTATAACTGAAGTAATTGAGCTGCATGAGGTGAGCTAGGGAAATCTGAGGAAAAAAAAGAAAAAAACCCAACAAAACCAAACACACACCAACAAAACACCAAAGCAACATCTCTGTGTCCTTAATCCTAAATCATGACTTTCTTAATGACTTCTCTCTTGACTTTCAAGTCTCTCTCTCTGGTTCCGATCCAATGGTCCTGTTTCAGGGACAAGAGAAGCATCTGCTACTTCGCTGCATAATTAATTCCAAAGGACTACTCTACAGTGCTTAAATAAATAAATAAATAAAGAAACAGTTCCTTCTACACTTCATTAAATTACACATCCCGTATACTCTGAGACTTTTGGCACAGCATTGTTGCCACAATAATTTTATGCTTAAGACAGTGATGATTTAGGGGTTAAACATGCTGCTTATATTTTGCAGTTTGCACCTTCATTCCACCTGGTGTTACAGCAAGATCAAGACTTTTACAACTGCTTGTCTCTACTGTAATATTTCATGTTCTCAGTTCTCAAAGTCCAAGGTTTCCTTCAGCATCCCATACGTAGCACAGAAATTTTTATCACAAGGTAATAGACCTACCTTATCCTTTCACATTAACTTATACCCCAGTTCAGCCCTTCAAAATTTACTCTGGTTCTGCAAGGTTAACAATAAACATGTTGTGCTTCCACTCTTCTGCAGTCTGATATTGGTTCTCTGTCTCCTATTATTTTGCTGGAAAGCTTATCACTTCTTTCCCTCTCTTTCCCAGTGATTAATATCATACAATTGCCTATCTATGGTTTTGTATGGTGTGAGAAATACCCAAGTAACCCTTAAAAAAAATACCCAAGCCTTTCTCTCGATATTCAGATGATCTCCATCTTCTGGTAGAAATTACAAACTGCAGGTTTTCTTCAGATTTAACAGGCACCCTAAACCAAGGACACTTCACACACAAATATTTAGCTCTAATGTTGAAAGTAAAACATAAAAGTAAAACATAAAATTGCAGGACATTTTCTCATTTCCTGTTTAAAAATAAGTTTTATGAATACCACAAAAGTTTCTAAAATTTACCTGGTTTTCTTATGACTGTTCTTTTTGCTTGTTGTTTCCTTTTCACCTTTTTCCTTTTCTACTTTGTCTTTTTTCTCTTTCTTTGATTGTGTAGGGGGCATGAATTGCTGAGGAACCTGCTGGGCAACCAGCTGAGAGACAGGTCGAGGTTTCCTGCATGCACATATATATAGACAAACATAATGCTTGGATTTTATAACAAGTCTCCAGCTCTCCAGAATTAGTTACCAACATCAACAATCACTATAAAAAGAAACACTGCAAAAATTTATCTTGCAGCTAATACTTCATTAAAATAGCATATGAAATTTTAACCCATTACAATCTCTTGTTTCACTTACCAGCATTGCCAACAAGTGAGTTGGGTTTTATAGGTGGTTATTTTAAGGATTTAGAGATAAGACTTCACAATGCCCCCTCTTCTAGTTGTCACATCCAGATATAAACTTACACAGAGTGAACTCCAAAAGGTAAAGCTCCCAGAGGAAACACTTTACCACTCAATCCCAGCCCATTCCAATGATGAGGGGATCTGTCCTGAGTGTACTGCAATACTGAAGTATACAAACCACGTCACAGAAGGAAAATGATGGCTTTTTGGGGTATCAGAGCTAAGGCCACTTTTGGCCTTACTGAGTAAAACCTTTGTCTTCAGATCAAACAAATACATTGAAAGCAATGACAATTCCTGTTGTGTATCATTGTTATCAAGTTGTTAATCAGAAAAAATATACTGCATTAATAATAGTAGGATACAGCTGTCAGAACATATATACTTTAAAAGCTGGCAACAGAAGCTTCTGACACATTCTATCAGTATAAACACCATAGGCTGGACTTCCAGGTTTTGATCCAAACTAAAAATCGGGGTGAGAAGTGGAAAAGCAGGCAAAATATTTTCAGCAGTTCATTATTTTTACATTTTCTGAAATATCGTTTTTAAAATGGCTCCATTTTACTTTTATTTTGTATTTGAACGCAAGGATTCTAATGTGAATTGAACCATTTTACTCTTTCCAATGCAAAGGTATTTCTCTATTTTAAGATTTTGGAATTAAGAAATTTCAAGTCATGAAATATCAAAAGGAAGGTTCTATGATTCTATTAGAATCATAGAATCATAGAATTGGCTGGGTTGGAAGAGACCTCAGAGATCATCAAGTCCAACCCTTGAACCACCATTGAGGTTGCTAGACCATGGCACTGAGTGCCACATCCAGGCTCTTTTTAAATATCTCCAGGGAGGGAGAATCCACTACTTCCCTGGGCAGCCCATTCCAATGTCTGATCACCCTCTCGGGAAAGAAATTCTTTCTAATATCCAACCTAAACCTCCCCTGGCACAACTTGAGACCGTGCCCTCTTGTCTTGCTGAGAGTTGCCTGGGAAAAGAGACCAACCACCCCTGGCTACAACCTCCTTTCAGGGAGTTGTAGAGAGTGATGAGGTCTCCCCTGAGCCGCCTCTTCTCCAGGCTGAACACCCCCAGCTCCCTCAGCCTGTCCTCATAAGATCTGTGCTTGAGTCCCTTCACCAGCCTGGTTGCCCTCCTTTGGACCTGTTCCAGGACCTCGATATCCTTCCTGAACTGAGGGGCCCAGAACTGGACACAGTACTCGAGGTGTGGCCTCACCAGCACTGAGTACAGGGGCAGAATCACTTCCCTGGACCTGCTGGCCACGCTGTTCCTGATCCAGGCCAGGATGCCATTGGCCTTCTTGGCCACCTGGGCACACTGCTGGCTCATGTTCAGCTTCCTGTCAATCCAGACTCCCAGGTCCCTTTCTGTCTGGCTGCTCTCCAACCACTCTGTCCCCAGCCTGTAGCTCCCCATGGGGTTGTTGTGGCCAAAATGCAGGACCCAGCGCTTGGCTTTGTTGAACCTCATCCCATTGGAATCAGCCCAACTCTCCAGTCTGTCCAGGTCCCTCTGCAGAGCCCTTCTGCTTTCCAGCTGATCGACACTCAAGACCGTCAATATGCAAATTACTTCTCCAAAAGAATGTTTGCCCTGCCACTCTTTTGGATTTTATTAGTTGCTGTATTGGTGGGTTTTGTTAAATAGAAAAAGCATAAATTATTTGCTGTATGATACTCTAAAATCACAAAGCAGTTACTGAAGTAACACAAACTATCAGCTCTTACACATTTGTTTATCCCAGCTCGCAGGATCATGCTATCAGCAGTTCTTGCTTAGGTGAAGTGACAAGAGAAATAACAAAAGCAGAAAATGAAGGCAGCTCCCATTAGCAAGTTCTATTTTCAGTAATGATTGCAATAGTTCATGTTACAGACTGAAAATCAAGTTACAAAAATCCAAAGTGTGGGAAAGGCAGTTACCATAAAATGGCATTCTTCACAGCAAGTTCTTAGTGAACTGAAGGAAAAATAAAGAGTATTAAAAATGTCGACACAATAGGACTTTGGGGTTAAAATTAGAGTACCACACACTCACTCATGAACTCACAGAGAAATGGATATCAGGAACTTAGTGAAAGATGCCCACTTTGTATCAACTGGCAAATACCGGGCGCCATGCTTTTCAGGAGAATCTAGCAGCTAGGGCTTTGGAAAACACATAGCAGAGCCCAAAAATCACTAAAATGACTCAATCAACTACAATTGTTGCCATGAACAGAGTACAGAGGATATTTTTAACAACTATTTCAACCATTTGTCATAGCAGTTCATTTGTAACAAAAGAAGAACCAAGGTGAAATTGATGCTCAAGCTTATCACTTGTTCTACAAACAAACCTGACCATCTGTCTTGAACTGAAGGCTGCTCCTGAAGAAACGGATACAGAGAGTTCCTATGCCAAGTGACAATCCCATCATCACTACATAGTGAACTGAGAGAATTATCTGACATGTTACTTATGTAGTAAGATGATACTGAACTTCTCAACCAGGAATTCATTATTGCCTAGGGCTGTTGACACCACCATGATCATGGAAACTTGCTAAAAAGGGGTAGAGAAGGTAGAAAGAGTTCTTAGTTAACTATTTTAGGAGTTTTCAATTTGCAACCATTTCAGTTTCTGAGGGCAAACTAATTTCTATTAGAGTGTAGCTTGGAAATTAATCTTAGAACTAAGTCCTAGGTTTAGAACTTCTTTTTCTAGTACCATAAACCAAATAAGACAGACAGAAAAGATCAATGCCACAAGGAACAGAACTCATTAAGACAAAAATACCACCAAGAAATCATGTTTGGGAAGATGCACTAAAAAGGAATCAAGAGGTTCTATGTAGTTCTGCTGTGACAAAGAATTCCACTCAGTTATTTTATTCCTCCCAATCAAGCTTTAACTTGATAGAATTGTTCATGATGTAGATGTAGCTGAATCGTATCATTCAGCCATGAAGAAATTCATACAGAGAAGGATTTCTCACAGAGGAGATAAATTTAAAAGAAACTATTCCTGTAACAGGAAATTGATTTTGATGATTTAACAAAATATAACATTTTATATTACTGGTTTTCAAAACCAGATAGTTAAAGACTCCTGTAGGCTGCTACACATTAAATACATATAGACAATGTTAACACTGCCTTTTATTTCATCAATATATCTCCAGTAATTGTTTTTTTGAGCACATCCAAGAGCAACTGAGCTAACTGGTGCTTAGATAGAAGCTCTATAAACTTCTGCGTTATGATTACAAGCATTTTTGCCTCTACCACTGGGAATTACTTTACAACTGAGCAATCCAGAACTACAGACAGAAACATTCCTAAATACATCTTGTTCAGTCAGCTACTCAAAACTTTATATTTTTATGCTATGTCAGTTGCTTTAAGTGGAATGCTAATCAAGAGAGGCATATACTACAAAAGATAAGGGTTATCTGCTGTTTGCAACAGAAGTGAACTTTATGGTTTAGGCCCTAAGCGTTGCATCTGTACCAAGCTATTTGCTGAGCCTCCAAGAAATCACTAAACATCAAGCTCTGAATATTATGCCTCTTCTTCTCTATTACTTTTTGCTTTTCAGAGTGCATTACCATTCTTCTGAGTTAATATCAGCCATATTTCTATCTACACTGCAATTCCAACCTCAACAGCAGTATATGCTTACCCTTTTTTCCTGATTTATAATTTCCCTGATTTACTAATTAGTAAATTATTACTAATAATCCATGTAAAAAGAATTCTGACCAATTTGATATGGTGAATAACTTGGTCACATTACAACAAAGCAGACCTATTTTGAATGCAGAAATAATAATAACAAATAAATATGTACAGTACTAATAATCAAGAAATGAAGCAGAAATACAATAAATTCTCAGTCACCTGAGCTGTGCATCAAACATGCAGACAACCAAACTGGCTTAACGCTGAGGCACCTTGGGGTCTGACCGGATTATTTTAATTTCTACAGAGCACAACTACATTTGCAGAGCCATCACAAGTCCATAAAGCAGTCTATACTACTCAGACTAAAAGCTAAAATCCTGACAGACCTGAGCCATTTACCTGTCAAACCAGCTCTAGGGTCCATCTGCTACAGTCTGGAAACAAAGCTCATGATGTGGGCAGCTGTGACAGTTTTTCCATTAACCAGTGCCAGATCTACCTGCATCTCAAGTGAGTCCTGTGTCAGCATGATGCACCCCTGCATGTGGGGTTTAGGGAAGATTCACTGGTGGAGTGCTGCTTATCCTGAACACACAGAGACAACCAAGGAAGACTGCCAGGCAGCAGAGTGCAGCCAAGCAAGTAAGACTGCTGAGAATCAGAGCACAGAGACATCAACAGCCCAACAGAGCATCTGACACCTCAGCTTTGATTCAGTGAGAGTCATGCTGGGCTTGGGCTGGTGCACACAGACCTGGTATCAATATCCCCCCAGTATCCAAAGATCTCAAAACATATCCTATGCTTTTCTATATGGAAAGCAAGATGGTATAATTAAATTTGTGTTGAACACACACACCTTTTCAACATATTGTAGGAAAAGTGTATTGTCATCCATAATGGGCAGTTCACAGAGTTTAGATATTCAAGTATGGGAGACACTGTCAAAGGCACACTCTGTCTTGAACCTAAATACCCTCTACTTTGGTTATTTTACTACTGCAAAAGTCTCAAAACTATGATTTCCCAATCTTAACAGAACAGGTCTAAATTGAGGAAATGCTGTCACCTCAGATTTCTATCAAGCTGAAAGATAGATCTATAACAGATGATGACCGGGATCCAGAATAAGCTCTGCCAAGCAGAGCTTCCATTCAAATATGATACTTTTCTTCTTCTCAAGTCTATCCACTTCTTGGCTTCAATTCAGACACAAAAAAAAAAAAAACCCAAAAAACAAAAAACCACCAAAAAAACCCAAAAAAATAACCCCCAGTCCTGGCTGGAGGCTTACCCTGCCTGGAGTGACAAAGCAAGTGACACATGTAGTGTATCTAAAAACTTCTAGAATACCACATGTTAAGCCAGATATTTAAGTCTGCTGTTGAGCTCTGGTGATTTTACTTGCCACACTTTTCCTCCAACAACTACAGCAATATTTTAGTCCAGTTTTACTTACCTATCAATGAGCTGATACAATCCTGTTTTCAAATTCATCTTATCCCTGGTTTCCTATGAAATTATACACATCTTGCCCCATCCTAGAAATCAGGAAGAAATTGCCTGTGAAACACTATTTCTACAGAAGGGTGTTATGTCATAGCTGCCCATTATGGTATTGATCTATTTTTGGTTCATGGAGTCAATTTGCTCTTCCAGATACTAAGAAGCTACCTTTTGAATGACAGAAAGATTCCACGGAACAGATAAGAACTTCATACTACCAAACTGGTAACTATTATATACCACAAATAATTTATTCATCAGAACAGTTCAAGCTTTCAGGTTGATCAGCAGTATCTGATCTCATATCTTATTTTCAATCCAGAAAAGACCAGGTCCTAAGCAAAACAAAACCTCTGGTATTTCTTCAAAATTCTTCACCTGCTTTTACGTAGAATCTCTGCATGGTGTCCCACACATTTCATAATTTCAACTTTGCACACAAATTGTTTCCTTTCCTCCACTGTGAAAGATCATCACTTCTTAAAAAAAAAAAAAAAAGGCAGGTTTCAGAGCTCTAGAGAGGTTTTATTCAAAGGCATCCCTAATGCAATACCATTTCTCTAAACTGCTCTTCCCTGCAGGGAGACACTGACCTTTTGTTCAAAACAGCAGATTCATCCCTGAAGAAAGAGAGGTTAGAAATATCTGGAACAGAAACCTCACATTTTGTCTTGCCTTTGGTCACAGAATCCTTTCCTCAAAAATCAAAAATTCACGTTATTTGTTAAATACAAACTATTTATCTCTTTTATGTGATTCAGGAGAACTGAACAAATGCTTCCAAGGTAATAGAAATTCACAAATCTACTCCTCTACTTTAAGGCCTTCACTGTACAGGACTCATGTTCTAAACATCAGCTTCATTGACACTTCTATAATCTGTTTTTCTCACCAGCAAGGCAAGGCAGAACTCATTCTTTGGAAACCTGTAATCTAGCCACTCAGTGCCCTGAATTTCTGTCTCCAGGGTTCTGTAAGAATTATCAAAATTACTATTGCCAAAAGGCCTTGCAAACTATTTATACAAGTCATCTTTGTTCAAATTTGGTAAGCTGATTGCTAAAGAAAAGGATCAGTAAAATAAATTAAAAACCACAAACCCATAAATGCTCTGTCCTTTCCAAATTCCATACACAGGGGTTTTTTTATGATGTCTCCTTGGACAGTCTTGATGTTTATTACAGAAGCTGAATTATAAACAGAGGGTATGCTGATACACAATGGACTAAACCTAGAATGCTTGTCACAGTTCTAAGGCTGTAGAAACTAAAATCAAATTTAAGTATTCCCAAGTATCTCCAGGCAAAGCATAAAAGTAAAAGCTCAGTCATCTTCCAGGAAAAAGGTGCCAAGAACTAATCACTAGGCATCAGAGAAAGTCAATCAGCTCTTGAAACCACTGCAAGTTTTCCTGTATTCTACCTTATTTTCTGCTTCTGAAGGAGAACTGATTAAGTCACACAAATTAACTGATTAAGTCACTGACAGTCACACAGAAATGTGACTACTACAATATCATCATGACAACGCATCTACTTTCTATTTGATTAATAACCCTTTGGTCTTTTCCTTCCAACTTGTCCTATCTTATCTTATATAAAAGCTTATGCAACCTTTACTTAAAGTCGTGCCAAAATTCAGCTGGTTTGTATTCGGATTTTTGTTCAACCTCTCATCCTTACTTTAATTAAAGCTTTTATTCCACATACATATAATTACACTGCTTGCTTCCTCCCGCGCAGCTCTGTTGTGCCCTGACTTCTGTGTAAAATGAGTTCCATGGATCTATAGAAATACAAAGTATCATGGAAAAGCTGTTATGCTGTAACTTGCTGTGAGCACTTAAAGACACTGCAAATGCTCAGAAAACTCAGAAATGCTCAGTTTTACTGTGGAAGCTTCCTGCAGGTGCTGCTGATGCAATGAGGTGATGCAATGGGACATGTTACATTACTGTAACAATTCAAACAGCATTAAAATTTTAACACACTTTTCAAGATTACTACCAAATGCAAGGAAAGCATTTAATGCATTATTTTCAAATTCATAACTAGCACCTTCTCCACAGGTTGACCCGTGATTGTATGATACATCAAAGATTAATCACTATTCCTGGTTTTTAGCCACTAGTATTCATAATTAAAATCTTTGTTTTGCCCAGAAGGATACACTCTTTATAATATTCCCTGTATGTTCTGCATCTGATATTTAAGCTAATCAGCTATGACAGGATAGGAAACCTACAAAAGTTGTGTGTATTTTGCTTACCTAGTTTCCACAATTTAACATTGTTATAAAAAAAAAAAAAAAAAAAAAAAGAAAAGAAAAAAGAAAAAAAAGTACTCCTCTCTGTCTCGCTAGTACCCTGCAGACTTACCCATCTCCTTTCCATCTGCTGCTGCAGGGCTTCTGTGTATTTCTGACTGAAAACCAAGATAGTCTGTAATTTTTCAAATAGAATTCTAATTTTGATCATATCCTACTACTACTCCTCCACCAGCTTTTGCTATTACCTAGCAAGGATTTCAGAAATTCCTTGTTAACATGCCCCAGGTTTTCCAACCTTCAATTCTCTTAGAATATGGTAGTAAATTTCATTCTCATGCCAAGAGGTGGACTGAAAGTCTGAAGTTCTCTGAATTTTGTAATGCACTTCATTAAAAATAGGAGTAATAATGTGATAAGGAGGGCAGACAGAATCAGTCACCTTCTCATGGCTTCAGCCTTTATGCAGGGAATAACAGGATAGGGGATATTTTCAATGACCATTTTTAGAAGTGTGTTACCCATTTGCTAAAAGCAAACTTAATTATATTCAGAGAAGTCAACACATTATTGGAAAACTTATAGCATGATTTTAGTACTGTATCCTGAATACAGGGTTATATTGCAGGTATTTTTACTTATAAAATGCACACTTTTGTATTACTCAATATTTTGTATCATTCATTCTTTATTTTTGTATCTTACCATATATTCTTCACCTCTAGACGACACAAAGACAACCTCATGATAACTACAACTGTCTCTTTGCCTAAATTGTATCAAGTTTTACCACCAGAATTTTTTTACCGGAGTTTTACTTTAGAGCAAGTAATTGTTCAGCTTTTCCTAAATCTTGTCTTCTCTGCTCTTGTGAGATCCCACCTGGAACACTGTGTCCAGTTCTGGAGTCTCCAACATAAGAAGGAAATAAAGCTCCTGGAATGTGTCCAAAGAGAGCCACAGAGATGATCAGAGGGCTGGAGCATCTCCCCTATGAGCCAGGAAGAGGAAATTGGTGTTGTTCAGCCTGGAGAAAAGAAGGATCCAAGGTGATCTTATAGCAACCTTCTAATATCTGAAGGGGGGCTACAAGAAAGCTGGGGTAGGGCTTTTTACATGGGTGTGTAGCAATAGGGCAAAAGAAAATGGTTTCAAACTTGAAGAGGGGAGATGTAGGTTAGACATTGGGGAAAAATTCTTTAATTTGAGGGTGATGAGACACTGGCACAGGTTGCCCAAGGAAGCTGTGGCTGCCCCCTCTCTGAAAGTGTTCAAGGCCAGGTTGGATGGGGCTTTGAGCAACCTGGTCTGGTGGGAGGTGTCCCTGTCCATGCAGGGGGGTTGGAAAAGGATGATCTTTAAGGTCCCTTTCAACCCAAACCATTGTATCCTATGAGTCTATTCTATCCTATCCTATTCTAAATAATTCACCTTCTTGAGCAAGAAAGAAAAGTGTAACACTGCATTGTCTATTCCACTTTAAGTAACTCAATTAACATGCCATAGTTAAATAAGCAAAACTAATAGAAGAAAAAAGGTGAAGTTTAACCAAACCCTAATAAAAATCTTGTTCTGCTGATGTTTGTATCATACATGTCTTTTATAAGACTACACAGAGTACAGTTAAGTGCATTAAAATCTTTTTGAGAACACGGTAAAATCATTCAAATCCTACTTTGTTCTTTCATTACAAGACTGGATCATTTCCCAGCATAAATGTACAGGTTTTAAATATCCCATAATTTATTTGAAGATCATTTTCCACTCATGTCTATCCTAAATATTAATGTCTCAAGAAGCTAATAGAAATCTGATATCCACAGTAATACTCTAATCTCCACTTTTCTAGTTCACAGTCATTACTGAAATCTCAAGAAAAGCTTATCTTTGCATACTTTTTACTTAATCATCATATTCTTGCTCCTCCCTACTCAAATCTCCTTCATCAAATGTCCTCATTTCTCAGACTACCGAGGCTGACATTCTCAAATATATCTTAGCACAGTAATTAGAGCAATTAATTTTAAAATAAAAGTTCTTAATCTCCAAAGCAACTGGATGCATAATGGGAGTCAGCAGGAATGATGTGTGATTTTACAGTAAGCTGCCTCGTAAACAAAGAAGGATATGAAAAAGTGGTTTTAGACAGAAGATTTCCCAAGTGAAAGACTATTCCTGTAACACTTTGTTAAGAGAATATCTCCACTCAGACTTAATGTTTTGAGCAATTCTTATGGCATTTATTTCGGTAACTTTTCTGGGGTACAGCTATAGTTAAATGTTGTAGAATGATACACTTCCTGCATGTTTTTAAAAAGACATTAATTATGCAAAGTTCTCACTAGAACTTTGCAATAAAGTTTAGGCAGTGTTTCATTCTGAAGCTGACACGACAGGTTACAACCAGCAGCTTCAGAATGTGACTTTTCCATGATGGACTGTTAAGGTACATTCAGATACCAGAAGATCTAAATGGTTCCACAAGGAAATGTACATTTTTTTTTTCCCAGAATTCACTTTCTGTAACAAGTGATGGGGTACCTTGAAGTAGAAGCATCTAAGAAACAAACATTCACCTGCTAGTCAGTTCCTCATAATATAATTATATCCCTCCCACCCCATCCTCATATACTGATAACATTTTACAATTAACATTTCGACTTCCTTGGACATATTTTCTCTCTTTTTCAGAAGTCTTTCTGCAGAGCAGGCTACAACAACATTAGAGATTTTTGCATCTGTGTCCCTTCTAGAGTGTCTTCTCCCTTCCACTCTAACTGGCTTTAATAATAGCAAATGCAAGCAACTTCACCTAAAGAGTGGGAAAAATAAAATACCTACACAGCTACGCCTATCTTCCTTGTTTTAAACTGACATTTGCAAGCAGAGTGCTTAACTTCAAATTTTTTTCTTTTTCAAGAGCTGGAATTCGTGGAAAATGTTGGAAGGCCAGGGCCTGTATTTACACAGACATCTCAACGGTGTTGTTGACAGCTTTACACAAAATAAATGGAGTCAAATTTAATTTAGCATCATAATCTTGTTAGCATGGCTTACAAATGCATAGGTGGAGAATCTTCTAGCAGCCAAGATATGTTACATAAGTTTTTGCTAGCAGAGAAAGGAATTAATAGAAACAGAGACACACATACATGCATTAGGTCATTGCAGTAGCTGTCCTCATGTAATAATGCAGTTAGTAGTCAGTAAGTACATACAGGCTGGCTGTACAGAAGCCAAGAAATTCCCTATCTTTATCCTGTAAATTTATGTGTCTTTTTTTAAACTGATCTTTCTTCATGCATTAAGAGCAAAATGAATTTTTCAAATACTAGTTTTACAGTAAACAACTTTATGAAGTTGAGCATGGAGAAGTGCAACAAGGTCTTGCACCTGGGAACACATAACCCAGGAGTGCAGTTCAGACTGGGATCCTCTTGGCTGGAGAGCAGCTCTGTGGGAAGGGACCTGGGGGCCTTGGGTGACAACAGGCCCAACATGAGCAAACAGTATGCTGCAGCAGCAAGGAAAGCCAACAGGATGCTGGGCTGCACCAACAGGGGCATCACCAGTAGAGAGACAAAGAAGTCATCATCATCCCACTCTGCTCAGTGCTTGTCAGACTGCACCTGGAGTGTTCCCCATCCAGTTTTGGTCCCTGCTGTACAAAAAGGATGCAAACAGGCTGGAGATGGTCCAAAGAGCCACGAGGATGATCAGAGGACTGGAACACCTGCCTACAATGAGAGGTAGGGAAAACTGGGTCTGTTCAGCCTTGAGAAAAGAAGGCTTAGGGAAGATCTTATTATGATGTTCCAGTACTTAAAAGGGGGCTAAAAAGAAGATGGAGACTCCTTATTTACAAAGAGTCATAAGGACAAGAAAGGGGCAATAGGCACAAGTTGCTCCTGAGGAGATTTTGTTTGAAAGCAAGAGGAAAATTTTTCACTCTGAGGTCAGACATTGGAATGGTCTCCCAGGGCAAGTGATGGATCCCCCCATTTTGGAAAGTTTTAAGTCTCAGATTGATGGGGTGCTGGGACATATCATATAAACAATAATATTGGAAGTGTTGGACAAGGTGATCCTTGAGGCCCTTTCCAACCCGACATTTTATGATTCCATGAACTACAACATGAAATATTTTTCAGACTTCAATAGAGGAGGACTATTTTTGTCAAATGCCAAGCACTCATTCCCAAATAATGAGAGCAAATTGGCAAGCATTCTATATAAAACCCCCATGGATCAGCTTTTGATATATACTTCCACTTATTTGTAGGTTAGTAGTTACCATGTTTTGAGACTATTTTCTTCCATCAGGTAATTTTTCAACTAACTTGACATTTTAATTTTTCTAGTTTTGATTTATAAGCAAATTTTGCTTTTTAAAATCACATTTATCTTCTAACAGACAATCACATCTACACCACAAGCTCTTCCTCTGCCAAAATACCAATGAAACAAAATTCCAGAACAAAGGAAACTTCTTTTTATACTTCACTAAAAACTCAGCACAAACATTTGCTTCATTACTATTGCTGATTTTTGTTATCAAGCAGTACCAGACCATCACCTACCTACTAATGCAAATGAAAGAAGATAAAAAAAAGGAAAAGAAAAAAAAGAGAAGAAAAAATTATTTATGCATAAGCACATCTGTTATCTTATTTATAGGCAAATGGAAAATCATCAAGAACACTGTATATACTAAGTAGTTTTGCAGATACTGTGGCCAATTAGATCTTGCAAGCTGTGGTCTACACAGAAGCTAGGAGTTCATGTAATGATGCCACCCCTGATTTTTAGCAGTTAAAGTCATTATGGAAAGCAAAAAATATTTCCTATTACCCATTCTGGTAATGCAAATACACTACTTGCTAGCAATTAAATTAAATCACAAATAGAAGCAGCAGTTTTAGGATTCTGACACAGATCAGCTCACCCTCCCTCAGTCATCAGTGCTCAATTAAGCTATTCACAGAATAAAAACTATCAGAATAAACTATGTTTAGCTTGCTGTGTCACATGAATATGCTCATACTAATCACCACACAAAGCCATCTTGTGAGAAAATAGTCCTTATTTCTGCATTGAAGCAGTCTATGATTAAATACACCTTCAACATCGATAATTTATGCTGTTATCCAAAATGATTTTTTCTCATTACCATCACTCCTGTCATACCCTACAGTGTTAAGAGTACATTATGCTGCCTCCAGAGATAATACAGCTGAATAATTACGACAGTGCAAACAATGGAGCTAGTGGTCTATATGAGAAAACATAACACAGATCCATAAACACATTGCAGAGTAGTAACAAGGCAATTTCTACACTGTCTATGTATATTTGAATTCTAACTTTGAGCCAGCTCTGATTTTCAGTGCTTTTCTATTTCTAGCTGTGTTAGAGTGTGAATCACTTACTTGGAATTCACCCATTCAGTGCATTTCAAGCAATTTTGTCTTTCAATAAAAGCTGATTCAATTAGAATAGACTTACAAGACCCATATGGTTTTATCAGTCACTGTATAAATGTGCCAAAAACTACCCCTTGAGGCAGTGTCCCTATTTAATCATTCCCTTAAAGGGAATGCCCTATTTTCCAGATGACATTTAACAGATGAGGCCAGCAAGTCTCCTGAAGACAACTGGTACACTGCACAACAGTCTGCCTTAAGAAAAAATATCCATAACAGGACCTTTAGAAAGCCCAAATTCATCTTCAAATAGTTTTAAAAGAAGCTATCAAATGCCACTTTGCAAACAACCAGTTTTAAGGCTTCACCCTTCAACACACTTGCTGGTAATTCTTCCCTGTATGCCATAAACTGTGATTCACCAATGCTCAACGTAAATTACAGCTACACTGAAAATACCCTGTTGGAGAAACATGAATATCAACCAATTTCTGTTTCCTAGATGGCAATGTGCTAGGAATGAACAGAGGTCAGGAAGCTCAATTTTCTTAACAGCATCCCCCTGAAGATGCAGTATTGCAATGCTTGCAGCCTTTCAGACCCCTACATCCTTGGAATTCATGGGGAAGTGACCTCTCCCAATCCTCAAAGGATTGGATCCTCCAGGCTACTCCTCTGTGCCCTCCCTGTAGAAACTCCAGTGCTTCCTGCACCTACATCAAAACACACAGGCAAGACATGAGATTCATACTGACCCAGCAGCAGTTATTGTTGCACAAAACAGGCTGAATGCTTGGCACAGCTATTTCTGTCACCAAAGAGGAAGGAGCTTGCTTCTGACTTATTTGTTCTGCACTGCGGGTGTGATCTTCCCAGAAGGTTGCAGAATTCTAGAAACTTCCTCCGATCAGACCCACTCCACAAAGATATCCACCTTAAGATGTCCCCTCCTTCAGTAGGAGAAAAGACTACAGAGTTTCATCAAAAAAATCAAGTGTCCATAATGCTCTTCAATAAAGATGTATATTCATTCAAAAAAGATACCACATAATTATCAGGCCTCACCTTTTCTTTTTCCCTTCTTACTCAATTACAGAACTTCTAGTTCATGACTCTAATCACAGAATTGAATATTAGCTGTAAGAATCAACTTTCCTTTCACTTTTTGTGTCACAACAACTTTTTTTCACCTTTTAGTTAGCAATTCTATTTTTAAAATAAGTTGTAAAAACCCAGCTCATTCACACATTTTTTTTCCCCACCAAGCACAGTCAGATGAATCACAGAATGGTTTTAATTGGAAGAAATCTTTAGGATCACCATGTTTCAACCCCCTTGCATGGGCAGGGCACCTCCCACTAGACCCAGTTGCTCATGACCCCATCCATCCATCCTGGCCTTGAGCACTTCCAGGGATGAGGCATCCACGACTGCCCTGAGCAACCTGTTCCAGTGTCTCACCACCCTCATACTAAAGAATTTCTCCCTAATGCCTAACCTAAATCTACCCTCTTCCAGCTTAAAACCATTACCCCATGTCCTATTACTACACACCCTTGTAAAAAGTCCCTCCCCAGCTATTACAGAAAGTTTAGAGATAAGTCCAAAAATTCCAGTAAGTTAGAATGGGAAAATTTTCAACTTTCATTTCCTCCCCCCGATCCCTCCCCCCAAACTCCTAGGAAAACAAGAGGAAACTTGTAGAAAATTCTGAGGCTACATGTTGTAGTCCTCAATCTGATTTCTCATTGCAAGCTGACAGCCCACCACCACCAAGCTAAAATCCTACCAACAACATTCTGCAGTTGAACTCTCCAAGTTCAAGCCTGCTCTACATCAAGGTGCCACATACCAGTGGAATGCACTTCAGAGAGAACAGACAATCCTCAGGATCTCTCTGTCCTACTTAAACCAGGATAAGCTACTACATTAAAGTGTAAAAAATGAACACAATGTTTTGTTCCACTAGCCTACTTTGAAATGATTTTGTAGCTGACTGTATCAGCCAACAAGACAAGACATCATTTGACACTGTGAGAAAATGTTATGCAAAGCAGACTGCCCTAGCCTGACTTCCAAGATGAAAAACACAGACACTTGTATCAAGTTTTAAACAGGAACAGGCAAAATGGGCTGTCACAACAGCAGAGGAAAAAATTTTAAAAGTCATGGGGCAGAAAATAGAACTTCTCATCACTCTACAGGCAATACAAGAGCTTTTTTTCTTAGGAGCTATACTTCTCTTTCAATGTATTTAATCTTATTGTGTTTACCCAAATCCCAGTAGCTTTTTGACAAGAACAGGTAATAATTTTCCCTAGAAAATACAGTATGCAAGAATAGCACCAGTGGCACTAAAACCAAAGATGACATATCCATCAAAAAAAATAAGAGGGCTAAACACATGGAAACACACACTACTTATGCCCCAAAGGAAAGTACTTAATCATGGAAATAAAAAGAAAGAACTATATCCATCATTAACCATGGAAAGAAAGCACATACCAGATGGCATAAAGGCTTCTTTGCTTCAGTCTCCAAATAAAAGTTTAATTCCATATAAACAAATTAAAAAAGAGGATACAAGTTAGAGTAAGAAACTCACTGAGCTACTGAACTGCTGCTACTCAGCAGCATCTAATGAGATTCACCCTCAGAAACATTCTGTTTAGAGAACTGCAGGAAGATGGAATGACTTCCAAAATACTGAAGAAGGGGAAAAGAAAAACGGCAAGAGAGAAACCACAGGATGGGTAAATGAAGTTGCAGGAAGTAGATGACTCAGCCTAACCCAAATTTCAAAAAGATACTAGAATATAGTTATTTAACAATTTGGAGCATTAAAGGATAAAGCCAAATGGTTTGACCCGGTCTCGGTTCTCTCTTTAGTAGACTCATTGTCCTACTGACTAGGAGAAAAGCAACATTCATCCCAAGCCTTGACTCTCTTGGGACACAATCAAAAATACATTCTACGAGACAAGCTACACTATGAATGGGGTGAAGTTGTGCAGAGTGAGGTTCAAAATTAGGGTTTGTTTGGTTTTAATAGTCCTCAGCCACCAGTTGTAGATGTAGGATATTTCTAGCAACATTCTATGGGTATCCTATTCAATATTCTTAATCATGCTTTGGACAAAGGAATAAGGAGAAGAATAAGCAATCAGTACCAAAATGAAAGGTGGTGAGAACTATCTGCCAAGACCATGCTGAGTTAAGATGACTCAAAATTCAGAGCAATTAAATTCAAGAAAGACAGCATAAAGCACAACAGGCCTCATGAATGCATGGAAAAGAATCCCTACTTAAGTACCAAAGGGACACAAAAGGACACCAGTTCAAGGAGATGGCAAAGCACAGAGAAGCCAACGTAGAATCATAGAATGATTTGAGTTGGAAGGGACCTGTAGGATCATCTAATTCCAAACCTCCTGCATGGGCAGGGACACCTCCCACCAGATCAGCTTGCTCAAAGTTCCTCATTGTCACCCCCAAGTCATTCTCCTCAGGGCTGTTCTCAATCCATTTGCTGCACAACCTATATCTGTGCTTGGGATTATCACAACGTAGGTGCAGAATCTTCATGAGGTTGGCATGGGCCCACCTCTCAAACCTGTCAAGGATCCTCTGGATGGCCCCCCTTCCCTTCAGCATGTCAACCACACTGTACAGGTTGGTGTCATCAGCAAACTTGCTGAGGGTGCACTTGATTTCACTGCCCATGTCACCAACAAAAGCTGTTAAACAGTACTGGTCCCAATACCAACCCCTAAGGAACACCACTGGCCACTGATCTCTATCCAGACATTGAGCCATTGACCACAACTTTTTCAGGGAGGCTGTCCAGCCAATTCCTTATCCACCAACTGGTCCATCTGCCAAGTCCACATATGTCCAATTTAGAAACAAGGAAACATCATTATACTGTTGCATAAAAGGAAAACTGCCATTTGGGGAAGTACAGATATCAGACATAATTTAGCAGGACTCTGGAAAGGCACAGTCCCACTACACCTTACTATAGAAATGACTCAGCTGACGGTGTCCTCATTCCAGGCTACCACTGTAAAAAACAGTTCTGTCACCTGAAGAGTCAAGAATGAAGAATCGTGATATAAACAGCAGAAAACTGTCACCTACAAGAAAGGGCTGCTGCTATTTTGTTTCTGTAAAAAAGACTTAAGAGACAATGGGTGAATATGGAAGCTATAACTCAATAACTAAACAACAAATAGAGTGGGTAATTCATTTGGTATAAGTTGATTTATCTTATGGAACAGAAAGATCAGACTTCTGGAAAAATATGAGGGGCAAAAAGTACTACAAATAAGATGTCTAAACCAGCCTCCTTGACTGGAGACCTGTAGGGCAAAGACTGTGCTAGAAATCGCTGAGGTTTACTGATCCTCTTTCAACAAAGGAAAAGGTCTAACTTGCTGGAAGACCTTTTCCATCCTAATTTCAAAGGGCAACATGGACAAGCCAAATGAGACATCTTAGCCTCAAAACAATTCCTATAATGAGCCCAAATATATTCAAAGCTTCTACAGCTTTAGTAACTGTGGAAAACAAATGCTAATCTATTTTGCTTGGCTTTGTTACAATTCAGCTGAACAAACCATTCCTATCTGGCAGAACCTACCTCTGACCCTGTGGTGACCATTAACAAAGATGGCCTTCCAGAGAACATATCTCCTAAATCTACAACCAGATCTGAGATCCTGGAAACAGGATTAAGTATTTTCCTTCCAGTTCTGACATTAGCATTTATTGTAGAAAGGGAAGAGAGAAATTTTGTAGAAAGCATCAGGTTTCTTTCTATTACATGTTGGAGTTTTTTTTCTTTAATTGCATAAGGTGTATGCATGTAGAAGGCCAAGTCACAATGACAGCTACATAAGTTTCTGGCCAAAGATGACTGCTGACATAAGTCCTATTTTCACTAGACTAGGTTGAAATCATCTATCAAAGTTAGCTCAAATAGGGCCTGCTGTGTCTTAGCCCAATATCAAATGAAACAGTGTTCATTTTGGTCTGGGGATACTTCACTAAAAAAAATGGAAGGCATGGGAGGAGAGGAAGCCCAAACTATAACCAACATCAGGAGAGTTACAGAAAAAAACAAAACCAGAACAAACATCAAACCCAAATACCAAGTTCATGCTTCAAAAAAAGCACATTGTTTCATAAGCTACTGAGAATAATGGATTAAATCATCTATCAGGTTCCAAACTACAAAGTTTTGACAATAAGAAAAAATCCAGAAACCAAACCAACCAACCAAACACAACACACACAAAAACCCCAACCAAACAAAAATCCCAACAACAGAAGCCCAAAACAACTACTTGTGTCCTCTTTCTAAAATAGAGGCTTTATCTTCTTTGGATTGGCTGCCCACTGCCCATACAAGCTACACCTAGCAGCACCTAAAAGAGTCACACCAATCAATAAAAATTCTGTATTTGTTTTATATGGAAAAACAAAACCTCATTCAAGGCAATGTGTGCAAAATTCTTAAGTTTCACTATATTTTTCATGGAAAAGAATTCCTTAATAAATTCCTAAATAATTCCAATGGTTACTTTTAAAAACTCTTTTTAAAAATAAGACTGGAGTTGCAGAATTACTAAATTACCTAGTGACCATCTACAGAGCAAAAGAGAACTACTTATTCATGCTCTTCTTCATAACTTAATAAATAAGATAAAACCTGAAACTTGTCATATAGACCTTGGTAAATTACAGATTATATATGACTTTTCCACTCGCTTCACTCCTGCAAATATTTCCTTCCCCAGACTACCACAAATAATGAACAGCTCTTCAGTCTGCTAAGCTTGATTCAGTCATGTCAGCTTGAAATCAGCATGACAGGCAGTTCTTCCTCTTTTTCTCCTTCACAACCTTCCCCTGCCACGCGCATGTGCACACACAAAGCTGCACACTGGAAGGCAGAAGAGAGAGTCCTTAGCAAGCTGTTGTAAAACAGACATGTTAAACCAGATATACAAAATAAGTAGCAACTCTCTGTCCTGAGCAGTACTGTATTTCAACAGAAATACAAATCCCAGATTTGGTTAAATGTTACTGGTTTGTGCTTATAAACATCCAGATGGTACATGACTAAACAAATTGCACATATTTTCTGAAGAAAAATGACCTTGATATACAAGTTTAAAAAAATTAAACATTTTATTTATGCTTCTCAAAGCATAAAAACACCCTCATGACAGCTTCAAGTAGAGACCTGTACCTCCTATTTAGGAGACTGTCAAATTTGCTTGTAAAATACATGCACATACTGAAGGGCCACACTCGTAGCCACAATTGAGGAGCACAGACCAAATTTAAAACAAATGCACAAAGATGGCATTCCTTATACCTCAGACTCTTCTGTCTGGTGTGATTTAAAGTTGGCTGTTCATATCTTAGGATGGCAAAAAAGGAACAATTCAATAATGGAGATCAATAGAGCAGAGGACACAGAAGCCATGCCCCCATTCAGCTGGTTATATTTATCTCCGCCTCTGCAGTACAGAAATGTTAAGAGATACATCTCAAATCCACAGAAATTCATCATGACTTGAGATGTCTTTCTCATTCTGGCTACAAATTTCAGGGGCTATTTTGTGTAAACTATATTGAATACAGCAGTTCATCCAAAGTACACCTGAGAGGCAAACTGAAAAAAAAAATAAACAAACCCCATCACAGAAGTCACTTGTACTTGATTTATCTCCTTATTTTCTCTCCTCCTTTTCTCCTGGTGAGTGAAAAATATTTTGGGTTTGAATAGTGTGTGCTAGCTCTCATACATGCATAGGTAATACTAATTGTTGCTGAATTCAAAGCAAGCAATAAAAGTAGTTCTAAAAAATAAAACTAAATAAAACTAAAACAAGCATAAAATAGTTACATCTTTGTACAGCATTCCTTCTCCTATTTTTAGCTCAAAGAATACTATCAGTGAAAATGCCCTTCAGAATTCTTCTCTTTTTCCTAATTTGAAAATCACAGAATGCCATGGAATCTGGAAAGGGGAAATCGATCACATACCCCTGTCCCCCTTTTTTCCTTTATTTACACAGTAGAGTATCATGCCAAGAACTTTAAAATTTTAAAAGCCACATTTGCAGTTGCTCCTGTAGCTTTCATTACACTCCCCTGGATACTCATCCTTCACATTGAATAGAGAGGCAGTCTGTCATAGAATGGAAAAAAGAATGGGATCCTGCAATTACAGACCAAACCACAAATATGAATGCATAAAAACCACATTAGGAAAAGCAAAGTGACAGCTAATTTAAATCTGCATGCTGTCACTAACTGACTAACAAGAGTGTTAATATGATCTGAGGAAGATGGAGCAGGGGTAGTGGAACAGTAGCATAGTCTCCTAGAAGACAGAAGAGAGTTGCAAATGTACATTTTATAGGACCACAGAGTGGTTTGAGTTGGAAGGAACCTCAAAGATCATATAATTCCAAACCTCCTGCATGGGCAGGGACACCTCCCGCTTGACCAGCTTCCTCAAAGCCCCATCCAACCTGGCCTTGAACACCTCCGGGAAGGGGGCAGCCACAACTTCTCTGGGCAAACTGTGCCAGTGTCTTACCACCCTCACAGGAAAGAATTTCTTCCTAATACCTAACATAAATTTCCCTTCTTTCAGTTTGAAACTGTGCCCCCTTGTCTGATGATTACATTTGACACAAAAAAGTCCCTCTCCAGCTTTCTTGTGGGACACATTCAGGTAATAGAAGGATGCTACAACGTCTCCCCAGAGGCTTCTCTTCTCCAAGATGAACAGCCCTCAACATGTCTTCATAGGAGAGCTGCTCCAGCCCTCTGATCCTCTTTGTGGCCTTGCTCTGGACTTGCTTCAAGAGCTCCAGGTCCTTCTTTTGTTGTGAGCTCCAGAACTGGACACAGTACTCCAGGTGGGGTCTCACAGGAGCAGAATAAAGGGGAAGAATCACCTCCCGTGACCTGCTGGCCATGCTTCTTTTCATGCAGCCCAGGATACAGTTGTCTCTCTGGATTGAAAGTGCACATTCTGGCTCGCACTGAGCTCCTCATCAATCATCACACCCAAGTCCTCCTCCCCAGGGCTGTTCTCAATCCAATTTCTGCACAACCTGTATTTGTGCTTGGGATTATCCCAGCATAGGTGCTGAATCTTGAACTTTGCCTTAATGAATTTTATGAGGTTGGCATGGGCATCAACTCTCAAACCTGTTAAGGTCTTTCTGGATGGCCTCCCTTCCCCCCAGCATGTCAACCTCACTGCACAGTTTGGTATCATTAGCAAACTTGCTGAGGGTTCACTTGATTTCACTGCCCATGTCCCCAGAGATGTTAAACAGCACCAGTCCAAGTACCAACCCTTAAGGAACACCACTCAAGACAAGTGTTCATTTTGACATCAAGCCATTGATCACCTCTTTTAGAGGGATTATCCAGCCAGTTCCTTACCCTTTTTTTTTAATTAAAAATACAACAAATAACTTAGAAAACTAACAAAAGGTAACAATGCAATTAATCCTCAAGTCCTGCAACTCCAACCTAACTAAAAATGCTACTTGACTCACTATCCATGGTCCCACAGCCACAGTTGCATCCCACAGTTGCGTAACATTTCAACCAAATATTCATGGCTGTTGCAAGATTAGGGAATTGTTGTCCAAATTTAGACATTACTGGATGTCTAACTGCATCTGCATAGTCAAATAAAATGCCAAGTTCTTTTTTACAGTGAAAAACAGTGTCAAGGCATATCAGAATGTCCAACACACCTGATTTAATAGCAACTGTACTGCCCATGCAGTGGTCTAGGTATTCTTTAATAGTAAATTAATCATGTTGTCATTTGTGATCTAGTTGCAACTAGTCAAATTTGTTCTATTTAGTCTTAGCAGGTGTATCTAAATCCATTTTTAAAACTTGATAGATCAATGGTCCAATATAGGGTTTGAATTAAGCCAGTTTGTTGCCAGAGCAGCATTATAAAGTTGTAGTTCAGCCACTATGTCAGGTCCCTTCCAACCCCTAACTTTCTGTGATCTGTACATCTACTGACAGATGCCATGACCACCTGAAGCCTCCTTCCACAGCTTGTTGCATTTGCTCTTGGCTTTATCAGTCAGTCCATGAAAACTGCCTTGAAGATGTCCAGGTAATGCTTTATCATAGAAAACACTTCCATTTTCTCAAATGTAGGGCTAAGATTATCACTTATCCTCTTGGGGAGTGTGTCTGTTGAATGTGCTTCAGGTGTGTGGAGCCAATGGTAACTGTTCTTTAATACCCACTTTAAGGAGCACCCAGTGTAACCTGCAAACCACATAACATAGGAACACAAGACTTGCTGTAACCTCATGGAATGCTGCTCTAAATATGTTGGATCTAATAAATCCTTCGAGTTTCTGAAAACGTCCTCTTCACAGGCAACGCCAGGTTCAGAACCCTCATCAAATGGCACGGGCAAATTGAAGAGCTGCAGCTTCTACAAACATCACTGTGAACAACCAATTTCTCTAAGCCCTGGAGTTCCTGATCGATAGTGGTGTGGCAGTCATGTGTCACTGAAAGCTGTCTGCTCAGTCCTTTGGTAAAACATCCCCTTATGGTTGTAGATGTCTTCAGAGAGAATGCTAGTCTTGCATACTTCTTTTTCCAGCAACACTGAAACTAAATTACTATTACTGTGTTGGCTGGTAAGAAAAAAAAACCCAAACACCTATTAAAAAACAGACAAACAGAGCAAATACTGTCTACAGGAAGGTCCATTGAAGGATCCAGTACAGTTTTTAGAGGTCAAACCAGTATTGATGTGCTCCTGATTCAGACAGTGCCAGAAGAACAGAAAGAAAGAAGTTAGGTAGTGTAGCCATGGAGGCAACTTTCTTTTGGCAAAGCAGTAATTTTGAGAGTCAGACCAAACTCAGCAACCCCACTTTAACCTCCTCAGAAGCCAAACGATTCCCTTCCAGGTTTTCAGTGTATCATTGTCACTGTTGCTTCTACAGCAATGCCAGTCTGGGCTTTTGCAGTGTTCCAGCAATTACTTTACTTTTCTGTACAAAGTTACAAAGAAGGGAAGCATGATTTTCAAGTGTTTATGTCTCAGCAAAATTCCATGGGGCAAGGAAATCAAACCACTTATTAAGCCTAAGGACTCTTCCTCTTGCCAAACTTCAATGGCTTTCGCAAACAATAGAGCTTCTCAAAGAGATCATACAAGTTCTTTATAATGGAAACTATTAGACAACCTAAATATAGAGTTTGGTACTCTATAACACAGTAAGTTAGGGTTCTATTCAGCATTCCTTACTTGTGCTTCGAATGAACTTCAGCAGGGGATTTATCTGAGTAAGGAATGATTATTACAGCCCTAGATTCCTTACATTTATACAGCATCCTTCATCTAGTATGACTCCAAAATGTTTTAAAGGTCATATTTAGAAAATTACTATATTCAGTACAGTCTCTTATCAAGAGGAACATAGCAATTTCTCGGTACCTAAGTAACAATAGAAAACAATTTAAGTTAGAAAGTAAATAAGAAAGCCATGTCTGCAGGGAGAATTTAGATCCCCAGTGATGTTACCAAATTTAAGTCTGGCAATGGTTCTGCAGAAAAGGTTCAGGGATTTCCAGCTGGCAGATAGGATCTCAGTTTCACATCTGACTCATGGCACATCTAACTGGCACCAGGCTGGGCATCCCTTCAAAGAGAAGAGAAGAGTGCAGCCTTGGGAACCAGTTACACCACTTCCTGCAGCATCCAGGATTTCTCTTCCACATCTCCTACCCCTGCACAGCCCAGTTTAACCATCCAAGGTGATACTGCCACGGACAAAGTTAATTTAACTTCATGATATAAACTGCTCAGAAAATTCTGTCTAGAAGTATATTAATTCTTATGGGTACTTGATTATATTTTTATTTCCACTAATCTTAACAATTCCACCACAAGTTATTAAAGATCATAATCCATGTATAGCCCCTGGTATAAAAGATAATTCTTTCAGAGAGAAGAAATTATTCAACAGTTAAAACACCCACAAACCCTGCCCACACCTGACAACATTCCTGTAAAGTTAATTGTCTATGATTACTATAAAAAAAATACATCTGTTTTAATCAATCTTGCACCTAATTTCCAGTGGCCTTCAAAACCACTTAACTACCCTATTGCTTGCGTGTTCTTCTATCTGCAAATCTGGTCTGATTTTGTGAATTATAACATGCAGAAGCTGACATTAAATCATCTATCACAAAGAAAAAGATTTCTCTGAACATAAAAAACAGTGCTTTAAAGTGCTTCATAGAAAAAGCTCCCATCAGTAAAAAGACAGTAGAAATTCTGAAGACAGGACAACTGCACAGTAGGAACAGTGCCCAAGCACCAACTTTATCTAATGTTAAGGCTCAAAATGGAAGACAAAACACCAATAAAAAAATAAATAATGGACTTACAGTGTTACCGAAACACGTAGCATTGTTATTCTGACCAACATTTATACACAAACATTTTGCTGTATAGGCAATAGGAGCAAATGTTCAAAAAGGCCCCAGTTTGGTCTCTTGGACCCCAGCTCCTTTAAAAACAAACAAACAAAAAAACTAAATAGAAAAACCCCAAACCCACCCAAATGGCCTTCTGTGTCTCTTTAGCACCCTAATGATTCTGTTTATAGACACTGAGGTCTAAAACTGCCTGGCCTAAAACCACAACCTGTATTTATCTCATGCCATGGGTAAATCCTAGACATTGCAAACATGTGAAAATGCAATCCATTTAAACCTTATGGGAAAAATAAACCCATAAACCTACTCAGCTACACAGTATTTCAGAGTTTAAGTAGAGAAACAAAAATCAGTGTATCAACTAAAAAACTCTGCATACCAGATCAATGGGGGGGATAAAGTGGAAACAAAAAAATCCAAAGTAACAAAGATGACATTCTGTTGCTAAAATATTTTAAAAATATGAAACTTTCAAGCCAGGAAAAAAGAAGGCTTGGTTTCTCAGGACTGTGTATTTTTCCACACTTTTTTTTTTTGTTGTTGTTTTGTTTTGTTGTGGTTTTTGGTTTTGTTTTTTTAAGTTTTAGTGCTCTTATGCAACTGAGTTTTCTGTTCAACATACCCTAATTTTAAACTGACTTTTCCTGTCAAACTGACTGGAGCTTAGAGGCGTTACTCCTGCTGTTTTAAAGATCTTGAGTTCATTATTTCAGTACTATTATTTTGCTGAATATATTAAGCCATCTCTACACACCTAGATATGATATAAACACATTGTTATTGTTCTATCTGGAAACCTAACCACATGTGACAGACGCAATTCCTCTCAGTGCATCATTTACCTCCCTGCTTTCTGTGGTTTAAAAAAGAAAAAAAAAATAAAAATTAAAAATTAAAAATCAACTTGTATTCAAAAGTGAAGTTGTGAGAAGCCCTTTCAACATTCATTGCAGTTTTCAGAAGTCTAGGAAATCATCTCTAGAGAAAAAAAATAATAATTTTTTTTTTCAAGGAATTGGACCCAACCTTTTTGAAAATAACATCTAACATTTCTTGGCAAGTCATACAGAGCACTGTTTTGACCTGTAACTAGAATGTAATTGACACTTTCGATAGGATTGCAACTTCTGTTGCCATTTAGACTCCTCTTGCTGCTGGCATTAAGCCACAGGTATGATAACAGTAACAAAGGATTCTTCAGCAATATTCTCTCCAGCTAGCACGCAACAGCTACAAGTGCCCTCCTGTTGGCTTTACAAAAAGCTTCCACTCCCCAAGCGCACGCATTTAGGAGACAATACTGAAAAATACCGGGAGCAGGTAATCCACCACAAGCTTTCTGACGGCTGCACCGAGGAAAGGTCCTCTCGGGAAAGTCAGGGATACGCAGGGTAGCACTTCCCATACGGCGCAATCCGGCTAATGAACAATTCCTCCCTAAACGGCTAAAGGTTACTATCCACCCCCAAAAAGACGCACGGGGATGCTCTATGATTAAAAGCGAATTTAAACAATAATTCAATATTTTTTTTTAAAGGGGGGAGGGGGGGAAATTATGGGGCAAAGTTAAACTCATAGAGAAAACAAAATCTGTTTGGATGGAAATAAAAACATTTAGAAGGATGGAAATAAAAATATTTAGAAGGATGGAAATAAAAACATTTAGAAGGGCGAGCGTCTTAGCAGACAGGCCCCGGGGGAGAGCTCTTCTCCGTGCGAGGGGCACGGCCCCGCCGGGGTCAGGCTGTGCAGGCAATTATGCCCTTCCTGCTATTTATTATTTCTGTCTCCACACACGCCACCGCAGCGCTCCCCGGCCTGGGTCACGTTTACCGCCCGGCCCCGGCCCGGGGCTCCCCGGTAAACGTGACCCGATTCCTGCGACGGCCGCCCCCCCGCTTCACACCCGGGGCAGCGGGAGGACGCTCAAAGGCTCCCCCCGGACCCGCTCCCCGTCACGGCCGCCCTCCCTCACAACCAGGTCGGCGGGAATGCCGCCCAAAAGCTCCCTCCTCCCCTCCCCGGCCCCCGCTTCCCCCTCACCCTCCGCCGGCGACCCACCGTGTGGAGGTGCCCTTCCTCACGTCGCACATCATGCACTTGAAGGCCTCGGCGCTGTTGCGGAAGGTGCAAACGCTGCAGTCCCAGTAGCCCTCGTCCGAGGAGGGTTTCGGCTGCCGCTTCGGCCTGCGGAGACACACGCGCGCCAGGGGCAACACCGGGCGCGTCGCCCTCACGCTGCCGCCTCCCCCCCGGGGGTGCCCCTGCGGCCGCCATCGCCGCCAGCTCCGCGCACCCGGCCGCTGCGCAGAGGGCCCGGGGAAAGGAGGAGGAGGCGCCGCCACCGCTGCCCCTACCTGGTCGGGCTCTTCTTGTCTCCCATGCCGGCTCTAGACGCGTTCCCCGGCCCGGCCCCGGCGCGGCCCTTTGTGTGTTTGTCAATAAGGAGGAGCGCGGGGGGTCTCTCGGCTCTAACGGGGACCCGGGGAGGAGGAGCCGCCGCCGCAACCCCCAGCTGTCGGGGAAACTCCTGCTGCTGCTGCCGCTGCTACCGCCGCTGCTGCTGCCCCCTCCCCTCTCACGTGTCCCCCCGCCGCCAACCAGCGGCCGCCCGCAGGCCGCGGCGCCCGGCGGGCCGCGCACGGCGGCAGCTTCGCAACCGCCGGCGGCTCGGGCGCTGCGAGCCGGGTGGCGGCGGGACCCGGTCGGCGCGGAGGCTGCTGGGGGCGGCGGGAGGAGAAGGGAGGGGCGCGGAGAGCCGCGGCGAGCCCGGCGTTGAGAGGGGCGGTGCGGCGGCGGCGGCAGCAGCGGGTGGGGGCTGGCGCCGGGGGGCGGCCCCGCTCGGGCCGCGGGTGCCCCGCAGCCATTGTCCCGCCGGAGCGCAGGGACGGACCGCCCCAGGGGTCATGGCGGCCTTCCGCTTGCCGCGGCGGCGCGGGGTAGGCCGGGCGGCCCGGGGAGCCGGGGGATGTTGGGGGGGGGGGGTTGGCCGGGAAGCGGCGGGGAAGAGCTGCCCCGCAGCTCCCCTTCCGGAGGGAGCCGGCGGCCGTCCGGGAGGCTGGGGCCGGGGTAGGGCGCGGGGGGCTGGCGGTCCCGCTGCGCAGCGCTCAGCAGGAGCGGCCCGGGCGCTGGAGGCTCGCAGGAGAGCGCGGAACCGTCGGAGCGATGTGAGGTGGTGCTGGGCAAAGCTGGGTGACCGGCAGTACGCGGGATTTAAACTGGCCTGCACAGCTCTCCCCTGGAAAAATCCTTTTCTGTACTGCTTGCTACAGCGTCTAGTTTGCCTTGTTTTCCTTCCCAAAGAAATAGTTGCAGGCCATGGTTACAATAAGAAAGAGTCAGGGGGAAAAAACCCTAAAAACCTAAACACGAGGTTTGCTTAGAAACCTTGATGTAAACGAGCCCCTTACCCTGAGGTGGGTGGAGAACAGGATGGGTACCATCCATACAAAACCTGGAGAGAATGGTGTTACCGGCACCCGTGTGCTCTGCGGGGCTTTGGCACCTACCTAAAAGCTTACAGGTACCATGTGGTTCACACACAGGTTAGCAAGGTTAAACAAAACACTGGTGTTTGTCACCCCATGGCTGTCTTAATTCACAGGAGCCCCAGTCTCAGGCTAGGATGCCATTTTGCAAGATGCTGTACAAACAGAACAAAGAGCACATGTCCTAAGAACCTAACAAAAGACGGCAGTAAGATGCAGGTAGATGGCAGAGTGCAAGCAGACAGCGAGCTGGTATTGGTCAGCATCGTAGTGGTCAAAGTTATTTTTGCTGCATTGTCTTTGTCAAGAGATGATGGGGTTTCAAGAATAAAAATATGCCAGAGGGGAGCTTCACCCAGTTGTGTGAGAAAGCCTAAGTGAAGAGGTAGGAAGTCTTTGAAAATGAAGCAAGTGGGCGATGGAGAAACTTTCTGATTCTGAAGGAAAAGTTGTCAAAAATAATTTCAGCTGGAAATACAAGGGTATTTATACTGATAAAGAGAAAGAAAATATAGGTAAAGTGCTTAATGTCTTCATAGGGAAGCAATGAAAGACTTGTTAGTTGGGATGTTACATTTCAGTAAAACTACTAATACTTCTACAAGACTCACAGGTTTTTATGTCTCTCCAGCAATCCTGTACCCCAGCAATTTGAAGCCTATGTAGCATTTCCTATTTGTGGTTGGCTAGTTATCTCAGTTTTATTCTTCATTCACATACTGCTTCTAGTATTGTAATTTTCCCTGCCTTCTGTGGTTTTGGGTACTTTTTTCCATGGTTGCCTTTTTCTTTCTTCCTCTATTGCAATAGCTCTCTTTTTAAGCTTCTCACAGAACTTTCTGTAAATTACAAATAAAATATACAGATAAAGTACAGACAGCTGGGCTGGGTTTGTTTCTATGTAGTTAGACGTTTGCATGAGGTAGGTGCCCACACCCAACCCCCAGCGGGGAGGAGGGAGCTCTTGCTTGAAGGTGATTGATCTGATGCTAAGACAACCATACGATTTTCTTACCTATGGGAACTGTTTCTCTCCATTGACTATAAAAAGGGTGTTGCACCACTCATCCAGAACTGGACATCTACCCTTTCAAATTACTGAATTATAGGATGTGATTCACCTGCATTTTAGCCTCACACTACATAGGAATCTCTAGGCAAGAATCAATGAAGAAACTTGTCTCCTTGTGCCCTTTTTCCACAGTGTGCTCCCTCTACTATGTAAATAAACATACTCTTTCCCTGCTTTTTCAATTGTTTTGAAAAAACCTCTTGACCTTTCCTCTGTCACAGCCTACTTTTTCCATCCTGGTTGTGAGAAACAAAACAGAACTTCCACTGATGGTTACAAAACGCTGTGATATATTGTAATCCCACAGGAACCGTTCTTGGAGAGAACCACTTCCAATTGTCAGGGGGAACTGCGACTGACAGCCAAGTAATCCTTCTGGTTGTCATGTTCCAGACATCCTGCTTCATGGCCATCACCCAAACCACTGTGCTTAAAGATTGTAATGATTTTCCTAGTAGTGCTGGGCCAGTTTCCCACTGAACTCCCAGCTAATTGTTGGGAACTGAAAGGTGGTTTGAAAGGTGCATTCAGAAGTTGAAGTGGATGGGTCATGGTGCCCTCCGTGTGCTGCTGCCCACGGGGCTGTGCAAAGATGTGTCTCATTCTTGAGTAACACTGAAGAAAAAAAGCCATTTTCCTCACACCTTTTTCTCTCCTCAAATAGGAGGACAAGAGAATGCCAGTGAAAACACTGAGCTGTCCCATGTCACCTCTGGAACTGAAAGAGTGAAGGTTTGTCATAGGACTGAGGTGGAGAGGCAGGTAGTGCTCAGTTCACAAGAGGTTAGGAAGAAAGCCAGATAAAGCAACAACAAGCATATCTTGAATATAGATGGGTAACAGGGCATCGTTCCAGGATGGACAAAAACATACCACATTGCTTACAATTCTGTGGGAGAGTACCCATGTTCCCAAGAGAACATTTCTTCTCTGGAAAGTTCTAACTTTTGCCCACTATTTATGGAATCCTGTTTCATTTCTGAAACAGACTGAGCCACAGATTCCATCTTTAGGAAAATACCTTTTAAAAGCAATGCAGGAAACAACATGGAAGAGGTGTGCATAGCAGTACTTTGCTTAGTCAAGAGACTTTGCTACCAACTGACAAAGTTGGGAGTTCTATAGGCAGACATTTTGTCATCCAGTGATACCCAAGAACCTGAACCCAGAAAACTTATCTGTCTTCTGCTAAATATTTGTATGGCACATGGCCTAGATAGTTTGAATTACAAAATTGATGGTGTCAGTGTTGGCAATCTTAAAAAAATACTTAGGGAAATAAAGGAGATGAATGAATCTTAATTTTGAATTTCATTGTTACATGTGATTTCATCTAGAAGCACAGTTTTTTCAGAATAGTTATTTGCCCCCTCTTTTAATTCAGCTGAGCTAAAGTAAATACCTCTCTAAGACAGAAAGAATGGGCAATATACTTGTCTCTTTGTACATCAGGCATTCACTCTAGCTACTATTTGGTCTCTTATTATCTTAAAAATTACTTTTTTATAGTGTTGGACTAGGAAAATGCTCACTGGGTGATTATGATATTGAATATAATATGCTGATGGCTTTGTGGAAGTTAAAGATCTAATAATATTTTCAACAACTTCTAAGTATTTCAGCATGACTTGTCAGTTAAAATTTTATTCACATTAGGATGTGAAAGGGGATGGTAGCAATTTCTAAGTATCTCTTTGTGTGAAAATTCTTGCTGCAGAGAAAATTATACTTGTTCCTGGAGAAAGTGTTCACAAATGAATTTATTTAAGAATAGGCTGTTGCAGTGTAAATTGATATGAAGATTTGCCACTTAGTCAATACCTGAACCATTGTTGCACACATTAAACCTGTGCCAGTTGCTGCATTACCAGCAGCCAGAGCAATTAATAGTCACTTCATCACTGCCTGAATTTTAAAAACTCTCAATAAAGACAATTGTCATTATATCGTAGATAAACCACCTTTTAATCCTTATTTATAAAAAGGAAAACTAAATAAATATAATGTTTCGCTGGAACAAATGCATGTTATTTCAGCACTGTTTTACTTGAGTTGCAACGATACGATAAAATCAACACAATTAAAGCAACTGATGGGAATTTGTCTTGTGAGTTGTGTTTTTTTAACATGCTTGGTATGATGAGGCCTGAATCCTGTTTGGGCTTCCATATGCTACTGCCCTGAAAGAAAGAAAGAAAAACATTAATTAAATTTCAGGGATTTTGAAAAGTGAATGGTATTTGCAGACCCTATAATAAAGACAGTAGGATAGATGACAGGGAGAACTGTCCCTCCAGTGTGTGTTTGCTCAGCCTTGGGGTCAGCCTAGGTGATCAAAAATGTATCCACAGCTCCTGGCAGTCCATACTTGTCTTAGCAATGTGTGGAAGCAGAAGAGTGACATTCTGCTTTAGAAAGGGCTGGGGCAGAGAAGGACCACATCTGGAGGATGTTGTAACATCAGAGAGCCTAAAGCATGTTTTTAAAGAGTTTGCACTTATGTGTACAAAACCTGACCTAAACACATTATATAACTTTTAGGGAACTGCTGCATTCATGAGAATTGGTTCACCACCATACCCTTCAGATTTCACATAGAATGGCCCCAACATCAGCAGGGATGTGTCGTGAACCTGGAGTAAAACAGGGGTGAGTAAGTGCAGGAGTCTTTCTAGAACCATAATTTGAATCTCTGAGTTTGGCTCCAAACACAAGACTAAACAAGTACATACAGAGAGCACTCAGGTTACAGTGTGGCAGCAGTATATAGTTGCCTGTATAGGTGCTCATTAGATCAAGAAAAATTCAACCATAGTGGTTATCTTTTATGTTTGTTGTCTGTGAACTGGAATGAAATTATCAGACAGCTTAATTTTAGGCACTTGTTAATTATGAAATAATTATTTTGTTTACTGCCTACTTCTCATTTACTCTGCTGATTTGGGCCCAGTCTTGAATTCAAAAGAAGACAAATGTGCAGCTCTATGGTCTCTGTCAGCCCTGTGCTTCATTACCAAAAACTCTTCAAGTAGAAGTTTCCCTACTTTTTTCGTCCAGTCTCTCTCAGACATAATCCAAGGTGTGAAGGATCACTGCTAGGAATAAAAGAACATTCTCAACACTCATTAAACACTCTTGCTGAGATTCCCAGGCATGGTGGTGCACATGACAGTCTTTTAGACGGAAGATGGTAATTCATTTCAGATAGGTCACTAAAGATTGTTAATAAATAATAGCAATATTTCATTTTTCTATCATACCTCTCACAGGAGATGTATGCTAAAAACTGCCTGTGAGTGCTGGACTGAAGGCAGACCAAGTGATGGCTTCAGACATTGGAGAGGGGTTCACACAACCTATATCTGAACTTGAGGAGCCAGTGGAAGTTTCACTCCTGACAAAAGGTGAAAAAATGGCTTCTGCAGGGCAAATGATTCAAAATGGTAAAGCTGAGGTCTTGCTTTGAACCACCTACAAAGGGAGTGGAAAGAGAAAAGGCTTACTAGCCTATGTGAATTTAGGTCTCTGGGGTTAAAGGAACTGGAAAGAAGCTGCCATTATCAACTACTTAAATTTGGGGCTAGATCTTTTCTGGCTGCTTCCATCAGTGTGAATTGAGGTATTGTCCAGCACATACTTTGCCATGAGGGATTAATTTGGGCAAACTAAAGCCCCTTAAGCAGGAATAGGTGTGCATTGCAGAGGCTCATTTAAACAGAAACAATCTCTGTCTTCAGCTGCCAGTTCTTGCTGACATCAGCATAAGATCTCACTGGTTACAGGGGTGAACACGTGCATACCTTGATTAGCAACCCAAGCTCCCTCAAGGCTATAGGAGGGAAAAAAACCAGCTCATTCTCAGTGTTATCAGTTCAGGTCTGCTCGCCGATTTTATCATCTTCCTTTATCCCTCCTGCTTTCCTCTCTCTTTCTTCTATTTGTCATCTTCCTCATTGTTTTCTTTCCCCTTTTCCTTCTCATCTTTATGTATGCCTTCATCCTCCCTCCTGTCTTTTCCTTCTTGTATTTATATTTGAGGTTTATATCTCTAGGTGCTCTGCTGCACTTCTAATTCTGCCTGCTCCATTCTCCAGACTCTCTTTGTCATGTCTCACTCTTCTCCTGCTTGCTTTTCACCATCACTGATGCAGTCTCTTTTAGGAGTTGTTTTAGAGCGTTGAAATCTGGCCAGAGGTTGAATTTCCTATTTTTGTGTTGTGCAGGTGGCAGGTTTCCAATGGAAATAGTGCCAAAGGAAGAACAGCAGCTCAGAGGAGATCTCACACTTTACAGCAATATGTGAAGCATTCTGAATCTGAGTAGGGGATATGGCTGAAAGTCACCTAACTTTCTGGTCCTACATGGCATTATTTAAGAGCTGTCAGAGCAAAAAATGAAATATTGGAACTAAAGCCTCTAAGCAAATTCCAGCTTCAGCTCAGTGCTCTGACATTGTGTCAGTCAGCATGCAAACACCTACTGCAACGGGTGGATTCACAAGTGCCAAAAGCCACCTCTGGATCAAAAGTGCCATTCAGTTTTTTCTCACTGCAAATCTCTTTGATACAATCCTCCAGATTTACTTTGAGATCTGAATTTGACTTAGAGGCATTATCTCTGACAAACAAAGAGGAAAGGGTGAATGTGCAGCACTGTGGTGTCAGGGGGAAAAAAAGGTATTGCAGATGTAGTGCTTTTTTTTTTCAGATATAATAGAAGTAGTGAATGAACAAACCAACTTCTGTCAGAAAAAATATACACCCCTTAAGAAGAATGCCTTCTCTGTGTATGATAAAAAGCATATTTCACTGCTCATAGCTATATATATGCATATTCATTCACAAAGACATGATGTGTACATACACATCCAAAACAGTTGCAAATTTGTCTTAAAATATGGTATTCTATATCAGGCCATACATTTTTATTATGAAACAATAAAGTAAGATCTTTTCTTTCCGAGTAAGATATTTCCATGAGAAACCTTTTGAGTCCTTTTTCCCCCAATTCTTACACTATATAAGGCAAGGAAAAGAAAGATGGATTAAATAAATATGCAGCAGCAGTGCTGGTAGGAGATTTTTTTTTTCCTTCTTCCTTTCTATGGCTTGGAATCACTGGCTTTGTCTCAGTTTTGCAAAAGATTATATTGCTCATGACATAATCCATGTCAGTATCTTCTGCTGCCAGCCCCAGTGTTGTACTTCTCACTTTTCACTTTTTTTCCCCCCTCCTTTTAATTAAAATAATATAAAATATAGCATCTAAATAACAAAAAGGAACAAAAAGCCCACAGGGATCAGATCCAGCTAATAGAGCACATCCCCATGTGGGTTTAGAATCAAGGCTGGCCAAGGAAGCCTCTCCCCTGGGGAGAAGACAATTTCCTTGCCACTGTGCTAAGGTTATTGCAATGCCAGCATCCCTAAATAACCCCACACTGTGTCTTACTACCCCTTCATCTCTCTCCCTGTCCTTTTAGCTGGACTTGTATTGCTGCCAAGTGTAGGGACTCAATATTTTGGTAGAAGCTTTTCACAGAGCTTCTTTTCTAAAATAAATGAATATTGAAATCAGAGAGAGCAAGAGTAATGAAGTTCTTTAATTAATATGGCACATACCCTCAGGCTTTGCCTGTAGGTTCAGAGCACTGTCTGTAGCCAGCCCATTGCACTGACAGGTGGTCTGGGGCTGGGAGAAGCAGAAATCTCCCAAAGCAACCTGTCAGTCAATGTGGATGGGTGTTGATTCCTCCTGTTAGGTAATTGCCCAAGTAGAAGACTCTCTAAATCGTTCAGGATTCAAGAAGTGTTCAAATAAAATGATACCTAATCCTGCAGTGCTGCTATTTTTAAGATATTTTTTTTTTAAATAAGGTTTAAATAAAGTGCCCTGGAAAAAAATGGCAGTTATCAAAATGATCATCTCAGATCACCATTACTGGAAGCTGAACATTGAGGTCAGACAACTTTATGAAGTAGCTGCACTGCATGGTCTGGTTGGTGCTATCTAGCCTGCAAATGGCCAGGGAAGCAAAGGCACAGAGCACTGGTACAAAAGCCCTGCTCTCAGGCTAAACTGCTGCTCTCTGGCTGCTAGAAAGGAAAAGGAAATGTAGTTACACAAAAGGGAGTCTAAAAAATGACAATTTTTCCTACCACAATCTGCACTGGAGTTATCATCATCCATAGCCACTGCATACATTTGACTAACCCTCTGAACGCTCTCCAGACTTACAGAGAAATCTTCAAAGAAACCCTGGGATGAAGGCAGCGTAAGCACAAGATTTAAGTCAGCTTTAAGTGACAGCTTCTGATTTATGCTTTCAAACATACCCACAGATCTCTGCCTCAGTTTGCTTGTTACTTGCAAAATACATAAGGGCATGCAGGACTTTAATATACCTCTCTCAGAAGAAAAAAACCCTTATGCATACTCCATTAAGTTAGGTGGTTTGGGGAAAAATTACATTTTCCCAAAGACTAGGTTTACAGAAAGACTATCTAGAAGCTTTAATTAATTGCAAATTCTGTACCCTTCTAGACAACTTTAATGCCTATATTTCTCCTCACCCAGTCTATTTATCAACTACCCTTTTCATATAAAGATTGATAAATATTGCTAAGAATGAAGTGTTGAATGTCTTTTTTATGATAGCAGTAGAACATACAAGTAAAGGCTTTACCATTTCTCTTAACCTTGGGGAAGTACTTAAGCAGATAAGGTAATTAATAATGGGAGTTCCTAGCTTATATAGTAACAACTGAGTATTTTTTTCAAATAAATTCTTACTTCTATCTGTAGTTCACTTTTTTGAAAGAAAAAAAAAATCCTATAATTGGAATTGTTGGGGTTTTATTCTTAAAAAAAAAAAAAAAAAAGTTATTTCACAGTTAAGAAGGGAATCAAGAAGCAGAAACTCTTTAGCCACATCTCTCTTTAAGGTGCAGTAAAACGAGCTACATACTCTTCTTAGCTTAACCAACAGACCTTTATGCAGGCTGTTTGACCTGTACACTTAATTCCAGATAAGAATCTGTCCCTGTGTGACTAGAAGTAGAAGATAAACTGTATTACAGGCATAGGAAAAAAAGCACCTCAACAAGACAATGGGAAATGATTGATTGACTTTGTGTACATTTGGTAACCTCAGGAGGTCAAAGACAAGAGAGGCTGTAGAGCTTCTAAGACTGAAAAGTGCACAGATTCTAAGAGCTGTGTTCTGTCTTCTTAGGAGTTTGCCTGGGATGCCAGCCAGAATAGCCCTGCAATAGCACCTGACAGATAAAATTAAAGCATGAATCATAATCTCTCTGGTCTGCCAGACTGAGCTTTATTCACATTGCAGCTTTAAGATAGATTATGGTTTACAGTTTGACAGCAAGCCCAAAATCTAACTATCCCTTTGTTTCAAACAATGTTGAGGGAAGGTCATGTATTTACACTGAGGGACAAACCTGGGTTTGTGTGATGAGAACTGAGTGAAGGGAGCTCAAAATCCTAATGGTTTCTATTGTTTAAATGTAAATGAATTACCAGCTGGACATTTGCCAGAAGGAGATACTCTGACAGAGCAGAACAGTCAAGTATATCAAGCAACCTCTTTGGATTAGTCTAAAATAATAAATGGCATCGTAACACTCTTACAAGGCAGGAGAAATGTGGAATGCTTCAAAAGCAAGCATTCAAAATAGCACTGACAATAAAAAATTTAAAGGGAATTTGGAGTATGAAGATCTTGATGTTTGAAACTTTTTTCTCAGATATGAGAAAGAAGGCAGACAAGATAGACCTGGAAGAAAGACTATTGTAGGGTAGAAAGGTATCATTTTCATTAATGTTGGCATTATTGATAGGCTAGTCTTCTAAAACAGATCTACTTAATCTATAATTATGCTACAGTGTTTAGAATGAAAATTGAAATTATGATACTTACTGTGGTACCAAACCAATTCTATAGCTTGAAGCTTGAAGCTATAGAATTGGTTTGGTACCACAGTAAGTATCATAATTTCAATTTTCATTCTAAACACTGTAGCATGATATAGCTTCAAAGAGTAAGACTACATAGTTTGAAGTTCAATTTATCATATTGGGATTTTTTAGTTGGCTTGCCTGGGGCATGGAGATTAGCAAGGGATGAACATACTGAAGTCTTCAAGCAGCAGATTATCTTGATATATGCATGATTACTTGGTCATCTGAGTATAGGGATAAGTAAACAAAATTCTTTGTAATTGACAGCAAACCACTAACAAAAAAGACTAAAGCAACATGAGAATTTTTTTTCCCTCTGTGCTGAGATATGCAGCAAATTTGTATCTCTTAACAAGTGCTGAAATCCATAGATCAAAGCATGAACCAATATAGAAATAAAACAAGCAATGCAATTTATAATTCAAAGCATTCTTACAGCTGAGGTATCAATTTAGGAAAGCAAAACAGCCAGCAGACTTCTGTGCAACAATACTTACTTCATTTAAGTCTCTTTGGTAATGTCCATTCAGGACCTGACATTCAGTTCCTTGGTTGCAGATATGACCAAACCTGTAATAAAGGGATCTAAATTTTTATGTTAGTAGCCATTATGAGATGCAGTTCATACCTTTTCTGGTGGTACTTTCAGTTAAATTAGTGATATACACTCTCAATATTGATTCCACTTTAACATTGGGCTTTGGCTGAGAATTTCTTTAGAAGGTTTTTACATATGAACTTTTAACAAGACCACCCAGGAATAAGCCCAATAAAAAGACAGAAAAGGTAACACAATACCTTCAGAAGCCAGAAGATGAAGAATCTGGGCTCAGCTGAAAATGTTAGCTGAAATTTTGAGACAGATTCATCAGTAGGCACTAGTTGCTTTGTGGACCTCCATGGCAATGCAAAGCAAACAAAATGTAGTCATTAGCTAGGCCAGCTCTACAGCTGCTTTGCATTATTGGGGGATCTCACACCAGCCAAAGAGGTCTTATAAGTCTGATCATTAATTGAGTAGCAGTCAGGCAGAGATCCTTTACAGGAGTGACACTGGGGACTGGGTGGTAATTGTGCATGCTGTCAGGAAGAGCTATTAACAGATGAGGCTGGTGGCACTGACGGATTTTGCCCAATTAAACTGAATCATGCAAATCAGGGAGTAAGGAAGGATGGTGCTTGGCTTTGTTGTCTTCAGTATTATACACTGAGGTATAGATCTGTATCTGCTTATTGCCTACTGAGTTCCTATACCAGTCATTAATAACATAATCTTAATGTATGTCCTCCAGCTGAAGCCTGCATGTGAGATCTTGGGAGCTTTAACTATATGGAAAGTTCTAATGCTTGTGTGTTTTCACATTACTGCACAGAGAGGTAGGGAAAAAGACAATGGCAAATTATTCTAAAGTGACTAGAGAGGTTTTCTTTTTTTTTAATTTAAAAAACAACTTGAAAAGTTTCATCTGTAAATTGTCAGAAAAAGTGCTATACCAAAAGCATAGGTGATGTATCCTATGAAATCCATAGCCTAGGTGATGAATCTTACAATCCATTTGAAGGGATCTTGAGCCTTTGATGTGTACAAAGCAAAGAAGATTTAGCCATTCACTCAGATCTCTATAAGAAGACACATACCACAAACATGCCAGTACTCTATGTTCCTTGCAGTACATTAAAAAAAAGAAAATCACCTGTGGTGATGATATTACAGATTATATGAGCTTTCTCTGATGTTCAGAAGGTGTAGAAAGGGTTGGTGTAGTAGGCAGAGTCAGGATGATCTCTCACAGCACGCTGCCATCTCAGTTTGAAGTCCTCAGTAAAGAGCTTGGAAGAATTATTTCTGGCCAGTCCAATCATAATGTCTTAGATGTGTTGATGAATGGTGTTGCTATATAAAACCTGCAAGTTCAGAAGCAACCTTGAAATGCCTCTTTCCAGTGCTATCAAAGATGGGAAGTATTGTAAAGCCAATGTAACCCATATAAAGATGAACAGCAGGAACACCAGGGATAATATGAGTGTGCAGAAGCTCTACCTGGCTGGTGGGAAAGCCAGGGAGTTAAAAGCAAGAGTCAGTTCCAGAAGATGGTCTGGGTGATTTTTTTCTTTTATTGTCTGCTGTTTTATTTCATTTTTAATTGGCGAGGAAGAGGGGTCATATTCTGATACCAGGAGTCTTCCAAGAGTCAAGAAATGTCATGTACAAAGTAAGCCAGTACGGATTTTTATTTTCTTGGAAAATCTATCAGCTACTAAGTTGCTTTATTAGATACACATTTATTTTAAGAAGCAACTGAACATTACCCAGGGGGTAACAAACTATATAATAGCTGGTTGGGGTTTTTTTTTCCCATTGCACATGAGATATTTTGCACAGGCAAATGTGACTGCACAGTCACTCTCTTCATGTTTGAAATCACATAGAGATGGGGTGAGTCAGAGCACTTGTAAAAACTAGTGATATGCTATGTTTTTCAGCTGTGTTAGGGAAAAACCCATTCTTCAGTTGGAAAGCCCAGCTGCATTACTCCAGGATATCTGTAATCTCTGCAAATGTTTACACTGAAGTCCCCAAAGAAAGATTAAATTATGTTTTTGGAAAAGGTTTTGCTACTAGCTTTTATGTGTCCATAACTTGCAGTTGCTATAGCCTCTTGGTGCTTTCAGCAAACAAGATAAGTTAGATAAGTTTTTAGGGATTTTTGTGAGGTTTTTTTGAAGGTTACCTTGCAACACCTAAATCCCCAGAATCATGGCAATATTCTGCTTCACTCCAGCCTGGCTTCCTGCTGCATGAGCACTGGAGCTTATTACTGAATACTCCTCCAGTGTCCCAGCTGAGGAACCTGCTCTTGGTAGTTACTGCTTGTGTTGATTTTATTTCAGGATAACATTATGTGTTTGCATTGAAATAAATGGTGGGTGCAAGTTCCTTCTTTCTTAAACCTCCTTCCAGGCTGTTTACCCACGTTTCTAATTCAACCTGGGACTAAGATTTTGAGTTCTTGTCTGTCTGTCACAGTAAATCTTCAGTGACTCTGCTCAAACCCAGGCATTTGCTCTGGATTTTAAAGAGCTTTAAATGGATTCAGACTCTTCATTTTTGTCTTGTTTGGGCTTTTTTTCCCCCCCTTTTCTTTTCCACCTGGGAAATGAAATAAGCAGATGGAAGCTGGAGTCTTTTGAGAACAACCACAGGGAAGAAGTTTTCCGTGGGTGTGCAAAAACAAGCTAGAGGACAATTTGTAATTTACTGCTGCACTGCTGAGTCTGAAATAATTGTGTCACTTCTGTGCAGCCTGAGGAGGCTGGGTGAAAGCACACAGTAACATGGGAATGTTGCTGGAAAAAAGTGCAATGTCAAGCTGGTTAGTTCCCATAATAATTGCTGATGTGGAAATAACAGAAAACCTGTTATTTTTCTGGATGATGTTAAGCTATGTATAGATTAAGTTGTATAAAAAATAAATACATTTAGAGCTTTTCTGGTTAGAAACCTGTGTTAATGGGTGTGAATGCAACATTAAGAACAATTTGTTTATTGCCCGCCAAAGAATTCTGACATAATTATAACACTCCATCGTCCTTCTTAATGGATAGTGTTAATTTTGGAGCCTATCTCGGTTTGCAGAAATTATTCACTGTATTAATAGGTACCAGCTGTGAGATAAGCCACTGACAGCTTCTTAAATATACTGTTGCTCTCTCAGACTGCCTTTATGTAAAGCGAATCATTGCACAGTTCTGCATTCAGTGCCCAAAGTTAAAAAGAAAAACATCATTTCGCTGCATTATTGTAAATATTTAACTGATGTAGTATAAAATATCCTCCAGCTTGCTCTTGTTCTAAGCCAGAAGAAACAACCATTTTAAAATAATGGTTCTTTTCTGTTACATTTATTTGAGAGGAAAAAAAATACAGTTGGGTGTTCTGCAGCTTCATGGGGAATTTCTCCTGTAACTTCCAATGTAAAAGCACCTGAAGAAAACTTTTAAAGCAAGCGCTTCTGAAGAGTAAAGGTGACTGATCTTGCAATTTCCTAATGATTTTATACAAGCTAATCATAGCCTGCAGCCCCAGAGAGTTCTCCCCTTCTCTGCCCAGGGGTCCATCCCTGCCTTCCCTGCCTTGGTGGCCATAGGGACAGAGTGGGTCCTGGTGAGCTGGATCATCTTGCGAGGCTGATTGTAACCACTCTGCTGGGTTTTCTGCTGAGTTCATTTTCTTATCTGTGTGCAAGTCCAGCTCAGCCCACAGCTGTTTGGTTGGAAGCAGCAGGAGCTTGTAACCAGAGGGGACAAGGAGGAGAGAGCTGGACCGTTCAGTCTGGGCTGCAGCGAGCTGGGCTTTGTGCACAGACCACAAGTTGGAAATATAAAAATAACCTGAGCAACAGCATTGTGGGTGGCACTGAAAAGCACTCAAAAAAAAAAAAAAAAAAAAAAAGAGGTTGCCCTAAAGTCAACAAACTGGCAACTTGCTGGGAAGCAGAAAGCTCTTTGTAAGTTATCACTTATTTAACAGCAGACATGCATGTACCACATGAAGTGGTACTTCACAAATACAGGGCTTGATTCTTGGCACTCACAGTCTAAAACCTTGCCCTGGACATTGCAAGACAGAGACACAGACAGCAGCTTACATCATGGAGTTGCAGTCCTGAAGGATCAGAACCTATTTTAAATAAGTAAACATGACAGTAGGCAAACTGACCCAGACAGTGACTAGACACATCTACATTAACTTATAAGGATAAAACTACTATCTCACAGCTTGCTGGTATGAGACATTAAGACCTTGCTTTCCCAGTGTTAATTCTGGCCATATGGCCCCACCTTTTCCCATTCTCTCTCCTCTGGCACTGTCTGACCCATGGGTGAGCCAGGTCATCTCACTAAACCAGCTTCCTGCCAGCTCAGCCAGCAAACCCAACAAATGGTTGGGACATGTGAGCAGCCACAAGAAAGCAGAAGACTGGCAGAGTGGAAAGCATCCTTCTGGGGGCAGCCAGGCATCCAAGTGTCTCAGCTATAATAGGAACTCTCCCAACAGTTCTCTAAAATGTGAATTATTTGCCTTCGGTTTACAGCACTAGTGACAGCAAACCTATGGCTGGTTATTTTTTACTTTAAAAAGTCACAGGATAATTGAGGTTGGAAGGGATCTCAGGAGGTCTCTAGTCCAATCTGCAGCTCAAAGCAGGGTCAGCTTTGAAGTGAGACTGGGTTTCTCAGGGCTTTGTCCATTCTTGCCTTGAAAAATCATTTCATGTATTTGAGAAGTTGCACAATTTATATAAAGCCTGTGATATTTTCCAGGGAAAATGCCTTCTCTCTGTCACAAGAACATCAATATAGCTTTTGCAGAGGACAAAACTATAAAAACTGATCATTGTCCTTCTCCTGTTTTGACTGCTCAGGTGTAGGCAGAAAAGCACTCCACAAATGCCCCCATGCAAAGAGCCCATCAGCACACTCAGTGTCAGGAGGCACCACTTCTTAGGTACCATTCCTTAGAGTCCATTCCTTAGGGTCCACTGAGAGAGTGATGAACTCCCACCTCAGGACCTCTGACTTCCTCATAACCCTTTCAGTCAGCCTGAGGTGCACAAACAAAGCCTTCTGCTCACCCTGTTTAACTTGGAGGGATGTTGTTGGTCTGACCTGGGAGGGGGGTGGTGAGTTCAGCTGATGGGTACCAGGGCACAGGGCACCTGGGGAAGGGGTGGGTGACACTGAACTGAGGGGAAGATAACTCTTCACCCTAGCACAGCTGGGTTTGGAAAAGGACATCTGTTCATTGCCTGGGACAAACATGACACCACTGAATTTTCTTCTCTAAAATAAACTTGTGGGGGGTTTTTTTGTTTGCTTTGTGGGGGGTTTTTTGTTTGGTTTTTTTTTGTTGTTTTTTTTGTAAAAACAGAAGCAAGGAAGCTATGTAAGAAGAATGTTCTGTGTCTAGCAAAGTCAGCTACCCAGAAGTTAGAAGATGCCAGCTGACTCTATGTCCTTGACTTGGTTCCCTGTGCAAAGTACATTATGCAGTATCAGCACGTATTGCTCCTCCACAGGACGTCTGTCTGGTTGAGTGAAGAATACAGATGAAAAAAGGAGTAATAAGGAGATCTTACACTTGCTACTTTCTAACATTTGAGAGCTTCACCTTGGACCCTATATCCCAATTAATATTCCTGTAATGTAGAGAGTTACATGCAGTATGTGTGATGTGTGTAGACACACCTGTATATACTTTGGACCAGGTTCTCACCTGGAAAAAAAAAAGTAAAAATGCCTTTAAAAAGACTGGAAAAATAAAATGAGCAATGGTGAGATTTGGTTTTGTCTCCTTTTACAATTCATGTTACCTTTGGACTTACAAGGTAATGTTAAACAATTTATATAGGAAACAGTAAATCAGCTTATCCTAGCAAATGTAAAACAAATATGACCGTGTTTGGATCTGACTGTGTGAACAGTCACATGGGGAGAAAATCCAGGCAGCTGCCTCCAAATAACCATTAATCCTCCCAAAGGCAAACGGACAAGAGAATGGCCTCAGGCTTCTGAGAGCCAGACCTTGTGCATTTCAGGAGAAGCAATACTGAGGAAGCTGGGATGAGGCAGAAAGCTGAGAAGTGAGCTCACATTCAGTGGCACCATTATATTTTCCTTTTTTCTTTTTTTCTTTTTTTTTTTTTTCTTTTTTAATTTTTTTTCCTCCTGCTTCCAGAGTCTGAAGTAAATTCCAGAGGACATTATGTGCATAGCACCAGCCACACTAAAAATGTTAGATGCTTAGGAATCAGAGCTATTTGCAGGTAAAATTTCTTATCCACCTGTGATTCCTCTAAAAGCCAAGGAATCTGTATAATAGGCTTAAAGGTGAGAAATCTCTGCCGTATACTGAGACCAGGACCCTGTTGTCTAGTCTTCTGTCTCTTTACTGCTTTGTGTTGCCTTTGGGGATGAGATACAGGGACCTGATATTCTGGCTTTTATTCAATCTCCTTATTATTGTTAAGAAAGTAGGGGAATTATAAAGTGTTGGTAGAAACACATACTGCATGAAAATGTACAGAGGGAAGGTGAACAGGAAGTTTCCCATTGATTCAGTGTGATCAAGATTTACACCATAGTTTTTTAAAAATACATCCATTTCTAAATGTCCATAAAATAAAATGCCTGCATTTAATCAGAAAAATATACAAAGAAAGGAAACCTTGTAAAATATGAAAACCATTCTGACATCAATAGGATGTCTTTAAAAATACTATTTTAATTCAGAGTAAGTGTTTGTAAATTAAGAGCATTAACTGGGGACAGAGTCATCCTAACTGGCGGAAGCATTCATCCATGGACATAGCCTGAAGGGGGGGTGATCAATTATTCAGCACGGCATTTTATGCTGCCTCTACCTTTCATAGCACATCATCTGCTAGATTGTGATCAGCAGCAAATATCTGAACAGCAGCAAATGGGAAAACAATTAGTATTTCTTGGCTGAAGAGAAGTGAGATCTTAATTTCTTCAGTAAAAACTCCCCTCAGTCACTAGGTTATGGAAGATGTATGAGTCCGACTCCTCCTGTTCTGCAAAAAGAGCTGAGATGGTGGTTTCCCATTCTGCAAATATCCCATATGCTTTAGCATTCCAGCCCCTCATTCTTCTGCCTCCTCCATCACATTTATTGTCACCTCCTCCTCCCCCAGCTCTTTGCTGTTGGTCCAGCAGCATATTGATAGAGAGCAGCTCTCCCTGTGTGCTTTCCCAGTTTTGAAGCTGCCTAAGATGGCAATCAGAAACATTGCTCTGGATAAAGCTGATGGAGGTAAAGAGGTCACTGCCCCACACAATCATCTCTTTCTTCCTCATCTACCTCCAGCTCAGTTCTCTTGGGCCAACCCACAGACAACTATCCCTCCAAAAAGCTGTTCAGTTTCTGTTGGGAGGGGGGGGCTGGTTCACCCTGAAGTTGCATAATTCCTCAGTGTGATTCAAGGAAGAGAACAGGGACACATGTGGGAGTGGGGACATGAAGGCAGAAAAACTTCCATCTTTGGTGGCAGCCCACAGTTGTACCAGATGAAGTGCAGTGTGAACCACTCTTACATGTGGAGTACATGTGGACCACAATCTCTCTACTGTGGAAAATACAATACTATAAAGTAAAATAAGCTACTTCCCTCTTCTTCTAGCTTTTTTATTTTGCCTTTCATTGATGCCCCTTTCAGGAGCTGGGATCACAGTTTATGCACGTCAGACATGAAATGACTGTAAAAATCCCTTCAAACTAAGTTATTTTTTCTTAAAATATCATTGACACATGCCTGGATAAAACCAAGCAGGACTCTTTCCACACACATTCTCTCACTTCCTAAGATATTTATATTTCATTCCCTTGCCTTTTAGCACCAGGTAGGCTCTACATATTTTCCACTCTCAGCAAATAGCTTTTTTGCCTCATAACAGGAAAAACATACCAGAGGTCATTACAAAACAATTGAGATCATTAATCCTATTTTTCTCCTGTGGGAGCTGCTTTGTGTTTCTGTTGCTGCAGGGCATCCATCTCTTAGAAGTGCATATTCAGCATTTTCCTCCTTGTATTTTCTGTTGTCATGGATAATATCAGGTATGGAGCAGGACAGGTGGGGGAACTTGCAGTATCTCTTCATCTCTCTGGCTCTCTCCCAGGAGGTTAGGGATAAGAGCAGCATGACTTGGGAGCAGCATTTTAGTTGATCTTCCTGTAGGCAATTATTGTATCTGCCTTGTCTAAATGCATTTGCTTAGCATCTTGAAAAGGCCTGGCTGATTCTAAACTGAGGTCAATATTTGGGAAAGAAAATGTTTTCTACTATGAAATTAAAAGGAACTGGTAGCTCTGTAAGGAGCTTGGTAGATCTGTAAGAACTAAAATGTGCAGTTCTTATTTTTGATTGATAATCCTATATAAACATAAATCTAAACTAAATCTAAATGATCAAAACCATTAAATAACCAAACTATGTTCTAGATAGAATTAAACACAAAACTAAGAGAAGTAATTTACAAAAAAACAATGCCCAGTTGTCAACAATAATCAACTTAGTTTCCAGTGTCACCTAAGTCAAATATATAATACCATTGGAAACTGACACAGGACAGACAGCTAAGCTGCTTCTATGCCCATCCATTGCCAAAACACTTTCTGACAGTAATAAACAGCTCTGGATTTATGTGAAATGTGTGAATGCATCTGCCATCACTTAAAAAAATTGTGTCTATGCCTGTTCAGTACGAAAGGTTTTGGGAAAGAGGAAGCAAACAAAAACTAAGTGCTTAGGATTAGCTACCCAGTCACCAAGGGATGGGGAAGGACTCGGTCTAGATCAATGTTCCTGAAGTGGGATTGGCCAGAGTAGAGAGCATCTGTGCTATGGGAAGATCAGGGTGGGTGATAACTGAGAATACTGGATGGCCAGGCTGGAAAACCCTGTTGAGGCAGTGAGCTCAGAAAGTAACACATGCCATGAAAAGGAAGCAAAAGCACCCACAAATGAGGTTTTCCTTAATTTTGTCCCTCTGGCCTAGGACCTTTTCAAGGGTACCTGGGAACTGAGGAAGTCTTATTTATCCACTGCCCCCCTGTCACTGCTCTCCCAATATTGTGATCAGTGTAGATGGGTGCCCTTCTTCAGAGGAGGGGAAGTGACTGCTACAGAAGGAAGGCTTGGGGCTATACCATCAAATCTCTGCTATATCTGGGAACTGCCTCATTATCCCACACCAATTGCAGCCAAGTTTTTTCTGCTACAAACAAGACATCTCCCAGCACTGGGCCATGTACTAGTATTCTTAGATTTTTTTATAGGCCTCCTTCAAAGCTCTGATTAGGTGCTTCACTCATCTAAGCCCTTTTGATGCCTCTCTTTAAGCATTCATGAGTGCTGTATTCCTTCCCATTGGCCATTGTGCAGTGAGGAACTGCTCAGCAGCTCCTCCACACAGCCTCTTCCTGAATCCACTTTGGATCACAGCCTCTTAAGACTGAGAACAAATGACATTTCTGTGGCTTTTAGAATCAGAGAATAGAATCACAGAATCAGCCGGGTTGGAAAGGACCTCTGAAATCACCAAGTCCAAACTTGGACCCACTACCTCCATGGTTCCCAGACTATGGCACCGAGTGACACATCAGTCTCTTCTTAAAAACTTCCAGGGACGGAGAATCCACCACCTCCCTGGGCAGCCCATTCCAATGCCTGATCACCCTCTCTGTAAAGAATTTTTTCCTAATATCCAACCTAAACCTCCCCTGGCAGAGCTTAAGTCCATGCCCTCTTGTCTTACTGGTAGCTACTTGGGAGAAGAGACCAACCCCCCCCCCTGGCTACCCCCTCCTTTCAGGGAGTTGTAGGGAGTAGTGAGGTGTGAGCACTTTGATGTGCTCTACAAGTGTGACAGTGCCACTGCTGAATACCATGGCAGTGGAGACCTCTGGGGAATGCTAGGGCCAAGGTAAAGTCTGCACTTGCAGAAAAGAGAGGACTGAGAATCAGCACTTGGAGGAATCACCTTTGCTCTTGCGCAAAACAGTTGTAAGTGGGCAAAGAACAACACGAGAAAAGACTTGAGGATAAATCCAGGAGGTCCAGTAAAACCCTTGTGAGAAAAGAAAATATGAAATTTGTTGCTAAGGCCCATCAGCAAACACCTACCCATTTGGGGAATGCTTCATCTTTTGGAGTGATTTTATACCTGCTTAGTATATTATATTATGTGGCCAGGATATTTTAATGGAGTGCAAGGCACGCAGAAGTCAGTTTGTTTTTTTTTTTTTTGCCAGCCCTTCAGCCCACAGCACTACCACCTCTGCTAGAGGAGAACAGATCAGGACCCCCAGCTCTGCCTCCCCACTCTGGAAGATGCTGTTCCATTTTCTTTCCTGCATCTTCTACAAGAAATGGTGCAGCACTGTCTGTGAGAGGGGGTTATTAAATAAATAAAAGCTGGCGATGAGCAGCCTCCTCTTAAGCAGGAAACTGTGTGTCATCAAGCTTCTCGTGGATGTCAGGGAAGAGAGGAGTGAAGGAGAGGTGATAATGACAGGGGCTGCCTCCAGGGAGGGACGTGGAGAAAGCATTGGAGGCGGTGGAGAGCTGAGAGTGTGGAGGGAGGGGGAGAAAAGGAATACAGCACAGTCAAATTAATAGGGGGAGGAATAGATGAAGGTCAAGCAAAAGAAGAATTTATTGTAAGTGAAACAAAGCAGAACCAGTGAAACCTTCGCTGCTATAAAAATGAGAAAAGGAATGAAAACATTCTCATCAAAATTCCTGAAAAAGGCACATATTAGCACACTCAGAGAGGGAAAAAAATAACAGGGAGGCTTCGATCTTGTCTGTCTCTTTCTCTGATCTAGCCAGCAGTGTGCCCATGTTCCCATGCAACGTGACTATAATTATAAGCTGTGATCTATCAAAGCAAGACCTGGAAATTTTCATCTTATTGCCCTGCAAACATATGGGGAAAAGCTGCAAAACTGTTAAAGCGTTGACTCTCCTCATCTAACCACATTGTTATTTAGCACCATGACTCTATACATAATGAGAGTGGCTGGGTTTCCTGCAAGCAGGGCTTGATAGTATCACACAATTAGATAAGAAATGTAATGAACATGACCAACACCTCACCCAGGTTTTATTGCCTGTTAGTGTCTATTGGAAATTGATTGCAGTTGCTGCCTCTACATGATGATCCCACACAAGGCTCTGTTTCCAATGAACAAAAAGTTTTGAAGTGTAAGAACACATTTAAAGAGCCCTTTTTCAGTTTTGTCACTTATCTGTACTCAAGTCTGGTTTTCTCATTCTTTCCCCCATGTGTTGATGAAATCCAGGCTAAAAGACTGAATGGGTTGAACTCAACCAAATTCTGAAAATTTGTATTTCAGCTTTGGCATTTACTATATTAATAATGGATGCCTCCCCCTACCACCTCATCAGAGCACGAGCCTCCTGCTGCACAGGAATATAAATCCAGGCAAAGACAGGCTAACCCCCAATCTAAGAACACTGAAATATTTTAAAGATGTGCTATCTGACCTTGTTAGTGATGGGAGGTTATTGATACTTAGAAGAGCATTGCAGTTAGAGGTATAATGGAGCTTGTTGAGAGCTGTGGGAAATACAGTCTATGGCCCCAGGCTTCAACATAGCCTTGAAAGACTGAGGACAGTTATTAGCTTTGAAGATCTTATAACTTGCCTCCAAGGAAAAAAATCTTGTTTTGCCAGTCAGGGACTTTGAAGATAAAAAAAAACCCAGCAAAATGCAAAGCCCAAAACAAACAGCCCCCCTTCCCATAACAAAAAAAGCTGACCCCATCCATCTTTCAAAGATCTCCTCCTGAAATACTGAAGTACCTGTGAAATAAAAATTACCAAACCTATCATGCTCTGGGAAAGAGCAACAGAATCTACTGAAAGTTTAGATCAGCCAGGACAAAATGGTCAGATGTGCAAATCCAGATTTCGGGGCTTCAGTCCCATTTTTATCTGGAAAACTTTTATTAAAACATTCTGCCTTGGAGATGTGCCTGGATACTGGTCACTTTGCCATTGTCCCCAAAGGACAAAGGCAAGTACACAGGTCAGGTGTACACAGGTTAGGTTGGTGAGATGACAGGGATAAGCAGAGGGCAGGAGCCTGTGCCAGTGTGGGAGAAGCCTGGGGAGAAGCAGGAGCTGAGCAGAAGGCACTCACAGAGGTCATCAGAGGTAACTGATTAGCTCAGGAACAGCCAGGAAAGGAAGAGCTATTCTTATGCCCATTCAATATTCAACAGTATGAGATGAAAAGCCAAGACAGCTGGTGTCCTACGTGATGCCTGCTATTCACAAGTTTTACAAGCATGTTTTCCATTCCACCATCCAAGGTTTTAAAAAGAGTATTGAACGATACCACATTTGTCACAGATCTCTGCGGAACCCCACTCGATACATCCCATCAGTTTCTCTGCAGACTACTGAGAGCAGTTTTCCCCAAAATTTTCACTCAGGTTACAGTAGCAGCATTTAGATCACATTGTTCCTATGTCACAATATCACACATCTTAACCAAGTCAAGAGAAACGATATCTACCATCTCTCTTCTACAAGCAAAATGCCTCCCCTTGTGCAGAAAGACATCAGATTGATTATGCTTCATATTGATTTTTACTTCTCATGCCTTTGCTTGATAATTTTATTCCAGGATTCTTTTTCACCACAGGTCTAAAATTTCTCAGTTCCCATCTTTTAAACCAAAATATGAGTGTATACTTCTAAATGCAAGTTCTCAAAGGCAACTTCTAAAATTGCCTTGGGTCTCTGGGTACTTCGTAGGCACAGCCATTATAATAATACCTGACTTAAGCACTCTGTATCCCTTTCTGTCCCAGTTGCAGCTTGTACTCCAGTAGATGATTTCTAGCATTACAGTTGACTTCATCAGTGAGGATGGACTCCACCAGGACTGAAACACCTCTGCTTTCTCAGCTGCTGCAATGAGGTCTCCTCCCCATTGAAGAAGGATGGATCAGCTTGCTCACTGGCTTGGCCCTTGCTATGAACACACTCCTCTTTTCTTGCTATTTATACAAAAACTCAGCACTGTTTCTCGTTTGATTGGCTAATCTTTTAATTTGGCCTCTGGATTCCTGAGCCAATGACACTTAAACACCCGACCTAGGTTCCCTTTTTCTTTTACTATTTTAGTGCTGCTGAAGAGTTCATGGTTTAATAAAGCCAGGCTCTTATTTTACTCCTCATTTTATTCCACTTTGGGGTAGTTCATGATGATGCCTTTTATGACAGCTTCTTTGAGAAACTGCATTTTTTTTTGCTTTTGACTACTTTCCATGACCTCTGAGTTCTCATCTTTTACTGCTTCATTTCTGTTGGGACACTAATTGGAAAGGCAAAGTATTATTCATCCTGTGAAGTCAAACTTGACCCACTGTCTCTGGATGAGAAAAATAGGAAGGGAAACCAGTAAGAGTGAATGATCAGTCATGTGGGACTTCTCCTCAGCAAGGTGGCTGCCTTGCTTCATAGGACTTTGCTGTTTCTTGACAAACTTTTCATGATATCAGTAAATGACAGCAGCCTACTGAGGATCCTCTAAGTCTCCCAGCTCCCTCTCTCTGAGCTGAAATGCAGTTTCCCTAAGCAAGTGCTCAGCTGTAGTGGTACCAGTGAGAAAGATGAACATTTGGGAACAGCTTGAGTGTGGAACTATAGAAATACAAATCAAAATATGGAATAACCATCTGCTGGTTGGTTTGTCTTTATTTAAAGGGGAAAACAGCTGATTTTTATTTCTAAACTGGTTAGCATGTAAAAAGCACATTGAATAAGCTTAAGACAGTATCTCTGAAGAATATAAAAATATCACAGAGATTCCCCACCACACTATTTTCTGTTTTAGAAATAAAGATATGATTCCAAAGTGGGTATTTTATGCCGAGCATCAGCAGATTTCCACTGTGAACTCCTAAACCCTGGAAAGGGAGGAGGAAAAAGAAGAAAGAAAAAAAATAATGAACATGTAATAAGCCATCTAAGATGGTAACAATGAAAAATACTGCCTAGCAAAATACTGTGACACAAAATAGTAATTTTCAAACCAGTTACCAATGACTAATGCACTTATTCGGACTGGAGGCATGTATGAAACTCATATTAGAGTAATCTCTAAAGGAATATGTCTAGACATTTAAAATATAGTTTGTTGGCCTCTCTCATCAATTCAAGCCTAAATATGATACATCTGTCATCACACATGACAGCAAACATTAGCCTGTGTGATTCATTGCTGGTTTTGATATAATTCAGTTAATAATGACCATATATATATTTTAATCCTCTCAGAGAATTCAATTTAACTCATTCATATTATGTCAAGGGACTGTAACAATTATATTACAAGAAAAGAGAGAAGCAGAGATGGCAGAGGAAAGTTTCCAGGCAGCAAATTTTTGAGCTAATTCCCTGTTCCCTATTCATTATTAATACAAGTAATTTTAGAACAAACCATGGGATAAGCTTTTATTATTAGTTGTGCACTGCAGCTTGCTAGGGCTGAGTCTGTTTTAGAGACATTTGTATTTTTCAAATTAATAAAAAATTTAAAAATATATAGGTTATTCTTTCTTGTGAATGAGTAAAGTCTCCTCCAGTTGCAAACCTAGGCCCTTATCTAGGTATTAGATTAAGTTAATGATAAGAAAAATAGAAAAGCAGTTGGTCAGAATAACTAAAGGACTGGCAAGGATTTCTTTTTTTTTTTTTTTTGTTAAAAGCATCTTGCAGGTAAGGTATAGTTACAATGAGACAGTTGGCCTGGAGGTTGGATATCAGCATATGAAAAGACAGAGAACAGAAATCTCTCCATCTGAGAGAGTCAGAGATCTATGGAGGAAACCTTCATCATAGGCAGAAGAACAAACAGCAAGTTATGAATGAAGAAAAGACTCTCAACATAAATCATATCAGCAGTGAAGTGAACAGAGATTTTGTCATTCAGTCAGTTGGGAAAAACTGGAGAAAGCTCTGAAGGAGAATGATCCCCTGGGGGAAGGATGGACAAAAGAGCTGCAAAGTGAGCATAAGAGACATTGGTTTTCAGAAGCAGAATTAGGGCTTAAAATTTCTTTATTGACTGAAGGACTCTTGAACAAGATCTGGTGACACAAAGAATAGACTGGGAAGTAATTTGTGGCTTCATTTTTCAAAGAAAACCTGAACCACATCCACCTTTACCAAAGTGCTGTAAAGTTTAGAGAAAATCATGAGAATATCAGATAACTGAGTTCAGAGTTGAACGTGAAAAACAAACCTTCACTGCAATATCAAAAATGATGCACTTCCTATAATAACCTTCTTTAAATAGAGGGGAGTTAATGTCACAGATGATTTTGTGCATTGGTTTTTAGATGACATTTTTTTCTTTCTTTTTTTTCTTTCTTTTGTGCCTTATGCTGATGGTAGTCTCTCCTCAACCAATATTCTTAGTTTCACCTGTCCATTCTTTATCTTTTTCTCTTCTGAAGCTCTCCCCCCACTCAAGCATAATCCAACCTCTTCTTTTTCACAAAGCCACCGTGCTGTCTGCATTCAAGCCTCTCATGTCAGAATCTATTTTAAATATAACACCTATGTAAAAATAATTTACAATAAATAGCTGCACTAACAGACAGGTGTCATTATTCCTTGGGAGAAGCCAGCTAAAGCATGAAGATAACTGAACAGGAATATGTAGCAAATCTCATTTGCCCTAATATAATCCATGCAGTGCTTTTGTTATACTTCTGAAACAGTCCCAGGACTGAAATGAAATCTTTGCAGTTAGAATTTACATCTACTTATTTCAGACTTAGGAATATGGTTTAGCACCAGACTCCATAGAGTTAGGTTAGTGGTTGGATTCAATGATCTTAAAGATCTTTTCCAACCAGAATGATCCTGTGACTTTGATGTCAACTTAATCCTCATAAATTCTGATTTAAAGTACTGCTAAGAGGGGAATCTGTGGAAAGAAGCATAACTGATACACAGTGATGGACATTTTGGGCTTACCCACTTCTCTGCCTTGCCTGCGTCCTTTCCTCCTCCTCTGGCCCTAGGAGCACTGAAGTTGCAATCAAAAGAATGATGATGTAAGAATTACTGGCTGGCCCATTCTCAAAGGAGCAGAGTAATGTGTGTGCAGTGCTCCTACTAGATTAAGTGCTTCCCTAGATTAAGGGAATCCTTTGAATTTGGTGCCTTCCCATCAATCGGTTTGTTATTCCACAGGTTTAAGTAATGATTGCACTGATGGGACACCTTAAGGGAGAACACCACAGCAAATTTGCAGTGAGTTGGCAGGAGCAATAATAACAACATATTGTAGCTTGGACTCTTTCAATATTTAGTGGGAAGAGAACATGTGTGCTATATTGCACAAAGCCCACCACCCTAGTACAAATAACAGAAGTGAAAAAAAGGTAGAACTTTTGCAACAGCTACCTTGTCCTGAACTCAAGTACTCCATTGTGGGCTTGACCTAATTTGTGTTGCAAATAGAGAGGATTCTGGACATTCTCCAGCAGCTTCAGCTGGAGGACCATTTAACATGAACACTATTCGTGTTAAATATGAACATGAATATTGCCCTCAGGCTCTAAATTCTCTGAGATGCCACAGGCATTCTCAAAGAGAATCCATCCTTGCTGCAGAACTGTGTTCCAGATTTTAATTAACTGAGTTTCCTCTGTTAAGCTTTTCCTGTGAAAACCTCCCACAGTAAAAACATTTCTTAAAAAACATTATGTTGCAGCAGATGAAAATAAAACTAGTTGTTGAGTTTTCAGAAACTTTCTTAAAAACAAGATAACTTTCGGGACTGCAATCACTCATTCCAGATCCATGGTTCATGAACTCAAAGCCATCATGTCCAAGTACTACATATTCTCATCTTTCCTACTGCCATATGTTACTAAGTCATTTCATTTGATATTCACCCTCATGGCTCCAGGATTCTTGGGCAGATGGCTCTTTGCCACCTAATCAAATTCACACATCAAGAGTATTCCAAGTGGGGTTCTTAGTAGAACTGCATCATCTTTCAGTTCCTCCTCTTTCCTTGAACATTTGCACATCAGTACAAACTTGTACTACCAAAAGGTCATAATTTTCAGCTACAAAACACATTATTTTTCAACTAAGCACATTACAGTACAAGGAGTTCTACCCTGTTCACTGTAGAAATACAATTCAGTGCCTTAGAACCTCACAACACACCCACAGAGTCCTTAATATCGCTTTGGTTCTCTTTTGGGTCTTTCCTTCTTCCATAGTTCATTGGGCAGAACGTGTCTATGCTCTCCTGTGACCACATACAGAGTTAAAATAATGCATTTTAAAAAGAGACTGGATGTGGCACTCAGTGCCATGGTCTGGTAACTGCAACAGTAGTGGATCAAGGGTTGGACTTGATGATCTCTGAGTTACCTTCCAACCCAATCGATTCTATGATTCTATGATTTTTACTCCTGCAACTATGTGACAGTTTTTGCCATGCTGCACCAAGCTTGGTGCAGTATCTAAATCTGGATGCCTTCTTATTTTCTTTAACTGCGTATTGACAAAACTGAATTTTCATGGTTCAGTCATCTTAACGTAGGCTTCTGTCTGTTCCCTTTGATGGACTCATAATCTCAGAGTTGCGTGTGATTCTCTGGAGCATCCTATTAACCAGTCACAAAAATTCTCACATTGGTAACCGTGGTATTTCTTCAAGCCACTGTGACCTACATTGCCTCTCTGGGTTGGTTATTTTCACACACGCTTTCATCACATTTTACTGCTACACTTTCTGTAACACTTTACTTGCTGCATTACTTATCACATCCATTAAATATTTGTATAAGCACACATCTTGTCTGCCTGAAGCACAGCAGGGTCAGGGTTAGCCTGGTAGTGTCAAAACATTGTTTCACAAACCTGTGCAATTCTTCAACTTAAAAAATACAGCTTTCTTTTACATAAAGAGTCTCCTCAGCTTTTCCCTTCTAGGATACTTTTAGAGACATCAAGATAGACACAAGAAGCAAGGTCATTTATAGTGAGAGTGACTAAACCCTTCACTTTACACCTTTTTCTCTAAATAAGGAACAGTGCAGTAATCTTTAATATTGCCATCAACAGCTACAGAAACCCTGTAAGATAAACAAAGCTGTTTAGTAAGGACATTTAAAGCACTCCTAGAACTGGTTTTGTAATCTATACTAAAAAGAATCAGCTATTCAATGCCAGTTATTACAAATTAACACATCTAGAAGAGTATAGTTTGAAATATCTTTATGGAAGAGCAAAGGTGCAATTGTGATGGTGTATGTTATCATACTGACATTGTGGATGTTGAGTAGAATATAAAGCAGAAATTATCTCTATACTAATTACTTCTAATTTTTCATAGTAGCACTTAGCAAATCCCATTTTTAAATATCATGTTTTACATCTAGCAGTTCAATATTTTGTGCCTCAGAAGACCACAGCCCAAACAGCACGCACAGCTCACCTTCCTATGCTACAGTCACTCATCTCTTCAGATTAAAAAAGGGCTATCCAAGAGAACACAGTGACCCAGAAGCTAAAGTGTTTACAATTTGTTCCAGACATCACCTATGTAGCTGCACATAGTGTTTTATATTTACAGCTCCTCTATTGCTCTGCTGAGAGTAGTAACCTGAATATGCCAAGAACATAGTGAGAGCCTGCTAAACATGGACTAAAATTACTCTGGTGTCTCATAGCTGCAATGGATTGACAAGTGCTGCACAGGCACAGTATGAGTAATACAATCTATAATGAGTTAAGCTAAACATCCATATCCCACTTCAATAGCCCCTTCTTCCCTAAGGACAGGTAACAGGCTTTTCAGACACTACTTTGTTAGCCAGTTCAATGGACAAGGTGTCCCTTGACCCAGAAAACATTAATTTGAAAATTTTCAAGCTGTTTCAAAAATATGAAATACAAAATCTAGTAAATGAACTTTTGTGGAAAGATCCAATTTTTTGAACTAATTACAAAAATTTAAAAGCTGTCTGCCACTTCATGTAATTTTCTCTATAATCAGAGCCACACTGCATATAATCTAAAGCTAGCATTCATCCTGCTGGTCTAAGCCAGGTCCTCAAAAGAACTAGAAAAAAGCCCCAACCCATCCAAATCAACACAAAAAAACCCCACCCACAAACCTCTGTGGTTTTTCCAACAATAACAGGAAGGTGTTCTACAAGGTGGCTTTTATATTCCTTTCTTTTGATAAGGTGGCTACATAGCCTCATCTGTCTGGCCCAGTGCCATGCAGACACCAGAGCTGGTTTCCCCTTCCTGAACTGGTGCTCTAAGATACCAAACCGACAGAAAGCACCACCCTGTCTTCTGCTTTGAAAACTAATTGCTTGGTACTGGTCTGACCTAAATTAGGAGCCTTGTTAACATTTCACCCAGCTCCACAACATTTGTCAAACTCAGAAGGAAAGCTGAAGCCATGCTGCTTGGAGTAGGAGAAACAAGGAGCTAATCCCTTCATGTCCATAAATCAAAAAGGGACTTAATTTAGAATTTGGGTCCTTTTTTCCAGAATGAAGCAGCTGCACCAGGGGTTGCTGCAGACAACAGTTTTGGCTTTAAGGAAGCAGAACAAATACTCATGCAATGTAACTGAACTATTATCTAATTTTTGAATTGTTTTGAATGTTTCACCTGGAAACGTTTCACTATTTTGCCAAGAAATAATAGAAAATTAAAATTATTCAGGAGACTGAAGTGCAAAAATCCTACTCCTCCAAAGTCCTTCTAGGTCCTGTTCTAGGCACAAGGTGCTTTCTTCTTTACTCTGACTCAAAGCCAAAACCTGTCAGCATTGTTGAGCATCAGAAGTTAAAAAAGAGTTAAGAAAACTGTTACAGGAAGATGATTTAAGGTGAGGAATTCCACATACAATTCTGCACAGAAGCAGTCTCATTTTTATGTGTTTCTTCTCCAATGTCACCCGCCTCAAGTGGCTTTATGCTTGGAACAAAAGAGCATGGAAGAACACCACTGGGTCAGATGTAATAGGCTGAACAGAGATACTGCTTCATGCTGACAAAAGCAAATCCTACAGGGAAAGCAATGAGGCAGAAGCAGCAGAGTAGAAAGATATATCAACATGCTTCAGCTACTGGAACTCTTGAAAAAGTACTGCATTAGGTCAGAATAAAGGTCAGCTTTGGTTTTATTCTTTCTGACAGGACTTAGGAGCAAATATGAAACTGTAGTGTGCAAAAATAAAGCATACTTAAAACTATTAATATCTCTGTATATTTTATGAGTAAAGGTAGAGACTAATTTAGGTTATTTCTAAATGGAGACTGTATTTAAGGTAACATTTAAAGATACCTATCTTGTTCCACATACAAGTCTAATCCTTTTGACCCTATAGCCCTAAAAAAACTCTCACACCAGTGAGCTCCACTACTACATTACAGTGTAATGAAGTAGAAGTTGGAAACTTGTTGCCTGATCACTTATTTTGAATCTTGTTATAATCTATCAAACATTCTCACATCCAAGTTGTAAACAGTATCAAACTGCTCCTGTCACATTTTAGTTTTCCTCTATTTTTTTTCATAAACAGCACTGAACAGGGTATTGGAGAAGATTTCAAATTCTCATTTTAAGTAGTGTTGCAGTATTATTGTTTTACTCTCCACTTTCTCTTTTCCCTAACCTAGCATTTGCTGGCCACAGGATTTTCTTCCTTAGCAGAATTCAGAACTCCTCATTCTTCATTATTACACACTCCATGTACAGTGATTTGTATTTATTAACACCAAGCTATACCTGGCACTCTAGCACTTCACTATTCAATATAAAAAGATCTTCCTGAAATTCAGTAAAGGAAACTTAAGATTTAACCAGCCTGAATACATACTGCTTTCAGCAGAAGGTCACAATATAAGTCCTAAAAACATTATTTGGATTGCTGAGTCTGAGACATTCCTATGCACAAAGCCTGATTTTTCTCCCCATTCTGTGGCTTGAGTACAGTTAATACAGAAAAATCTTTTACTTGCTTACCTTACTCTTGTTCCTGAATTCTTGTAAGAATAGCAACAGAAGAGCCCAGAAAGATCTCCTGACTGTGAGTGCTTTATATTGGCAATTTCTATTAGTCAGTGGGTGAGTGTGCCTTTTCTTTGCACCCGGTTATGAATTTAAAAGTAAATTATTAAGACCATGTCATGGTGTATTTGGGTTTACATTTTCCATATTGGGAAGAAAACCAAGTCCTGATGAGCAACAAGAAGAGCTGAAAATAGAAACAGAGGCCAGCTGGTCTCTTCTTCCTTGTGTGAAAGTGTGACTGTGTTTTATTTTGTGCCTCCTACAAATGAAGTTTGACTATGCAAAGTGGCCAATATAAAAAGGTTATCACCATCACCATGGGTCTGTGGTTTTAGGAGTGATCATTGCTGCAGAGCTTTTTACTGTTCTCCTAACATGTTTGCGAAGCATTTTAGGAGATCGTGATGAGAACCCTACAGAGATTTAAGGATGGAGACTCTGTGTAAAATATCTAAACAGCTTTCAGTGCAAAACAGGCACCAACGCACTTTGCTTAAAGACCACGACAGTTCCAAGCATACAAGAGAGATGATTTTTAAGTACCTATGGAACTCTGTGCCCCCTGGATTTTGCATACAGGCTCAGATGCCTGAAAAGGTAGGACTGTGATCCACATTAGATAAAAGTATATTTAAAAACCTGTGCATAACCATTGGGTGCCATGGTTAGGCATGATTTGGCATGGTTAGGAGAATCAGTGCAGTATAAGCCCTAATCACAACAACAGACTTTTACTATCAGACTCCAGCATATTAAAACATACGCACAATCCCATTTTTAAAACACACAGCCATTCTCAATTTTAATGCAAAAATCAACAGAACTAGCATTCTTAAAAAAAAATATTAAGAATGAAGATTTCAAGACTGAATTAACCACCATGTAATTTTAACTGCACCTCCTATGATGCTTATACTGTACTTAGGCTATATCATACTGCAAAACCTACAATGAGCTACTAAAATTGTGCATGAGAGAATATCAGCATTTTAATAACCTTTTGGAAAACAGATGGATGCATTGTTCAGTCTAAAATGATTTCACAGACCAAACATATGTGACTTACAATTTATTATCTGATTGGGCAAAGAGTTAAAAGACTAGGACAACACTTAAGGCTGAAATTCAACCCTATTCAGAGGAACTAGTGCAAGACTCATATTCTACTAGAGTACTACTAAAGCATTACTTCCAAACAGGCAATGAACAGAGCAACACAAAGGGTCAGTGATGCTAACAGTGATCCTAAGAGGAATTCCTCTTAGGGAAAAAAAAAAATCTTAAAAAAATTATCTTATGAAAGACTTTACTTGGGTCTAGATAATAACCATGAGAAGCACCTTCTCAGATATTTTTTCTGGATTTAAGTGCAGAAATGAATTGTTTTTAAGAAGTTGCTTTGAAGGGTGAAGTTTGGAGAAAGAGAGAGGTATAAAAACGGGAGGTTTGAGGAGCAGGGTAGAAATACAACATGATTTTCAGTAATCAACACTGAGACAAACCTGTATTACTTATAACACTGGAGAACTTTACAAAATCTACATTATATATATATTATATATGCATATAAAATAGTATTATTTCAGTCACTAAGTTCTTCCTCATCACTGAAATAAGCACTTTTCTTAATTCGTGGACGTTTTGAATCATCTGAAATTGAAGATTCCCCTGCAGTCTGTGTCCACCTTTGTTGCTCTTCTTCAATTTTGGCTTGCTGCAAAGAAGAAAGGAAAAGTATAAGCTAGAATTAAGAAAAATGAAGATGCACTACAAATAATGATGCTAATTACCATCACTGCATTACTTAGTTAAAGAATTCAAAGGGTTTAACTCAATTTCCAGATAAACTTTGCAATGACTGCTCTAGAAAATGTTTCTGAAAGCAGTTCTCTCATGCAAACAGTAAATCTTCTGCACCAATGCAGGCCAAATGGAGTACTTTCATTTTTCAAAGAGAGGAATTTTGCACCTGGCAAAGTTAAAGAACTATAGAGCAGCTTAAATCTGAAGCTTTGAACTGACACAACTGAATCAGCTTTGTTCCACTGAAGAATCTTCCACCTGTTGTCTTTTGCAGTCATTCATTCAGGAAATTAATGCCCCCAAGAATGTAAAGGTTATCCAATTAAAGGTTTAAATAGTGTGTTTTCCAGTAAAAATAGGAAGCATCTATCTCAGTTAAAATCTTTGGGTGGTGACAAAAAAAAGTGGAACGTTTCCTGGCTTGTTTACACTTACAGATTTTACTTCCTATTGTGGAGTTCTCTGTGTGTATAATTGTGGATATTTGCATCACTATTTTACAACATGTAAAAGATCAGTCATTACAGTCTTATTCAAGACAAAGTTATCTTAGAAACTCTGAGGGGTTTTCTTGGGGGGAGATAGGAGTACACAGGGTACACATGAAGACTAGGAAGCCATGAAATTTATAATGTAGTGAAGCAAAAGCCTGTAAAGAACCAATACAGCTGTCAGGCTATCTACAAAGAAAAAAACAACATGTTGGCTATGTTTTAATGAGAGGTCCATGAGAGATTGTGATGAACTGTATCAAGCAGAAGTGGTTGAAAAATTGTTGTTGTTCAAGGATGTTCTAGTGAGTGAGGGCAGAGGATGTACCTGGTCACTTATAAGTGATTGTTTTTCTGACTGCTCAGTTAACAGAGTAAAGAGGGATTTGTGGACCAGAAACCTAGTAGAGCATCACAGCAGAGATGACAGGAAACTAACCAGCAAAGGAGCTTGAAGGAAAACTGCAATGCACAAATAAAGCAAGCAATAGTGAAACAGTAACCAAAATAAAATATAATAAATAAAAATGACTGAACACACCTCCAATATGAAGAAACCAACTACGGTCACCAATTACTGCCAGGCAAAAGTGCTGCGAGTCCTACAGAGCAGACACTTAGAGATGTATCTCAGAGCTTTTGAAAATCAGCTAGAAGAGGAAGTAGAGTTGCTTTTAAATAATAATAAATATGCAACACTTCGGTTTTATACCTGAAAAGCTATAGCTTGGCTGAGGCTGTCCAGAGCAGGGTCTTCTCCTTCCTCTTCACTTTCTTCTTCCTCCTCACTTCATTGTACAGAGAGAGAAAAATATATCAATCTTTATTTTAAGTATTCAGTGTGAAAAAGCTGCCTAAAAGAAGTATATGTAAATAAATATACATACATTTCTTCTGGCTCAACTATTTTCTTTCTCTTCTTCTTTTCTTTTTTTTTTGGTGGCTCCCGCTCTCCTAGCATATTTTTAGGACAAGCATAACTTAAGTGTCCTGCTTCCTTGGAGAAAAAGAAATATTGCTTAACAAAAACCATTACAAACAACTATATGTTGAAACATTTCATGAGGACAGTTAATGTAAGACAGTTCACAGGGAAAAAAATGGAAGCAATTAGTAAGACAAATGGAATGCTGAATTAGCACACAGAAGACAAACTCCTCTATAAGCTTGCCATGGAAACGAAGAGATTGGTGGTGATATGCATGTTTAACTGCAAACTGAGGACAAGCTATGAGCAAACTAGATTTTCTTTGCTGCAATAGCTGAATGCACTACAGCACAGTTTATTTTGCAAGACAAGATATAAGCATTAACAGTTTTAGAAACAGGAGCGAGTCAACATTTTTGCTTTCAAAAGGTTATGAATGTAAACCAAGTTTGTATTGATGTTAAATACTATCCATATCTCGATCTCTTATGTTATTATATTAGAGAAAAATGAAGAATTGCCTAGTTTAAAACACTTACTCTATGTAAAAACAGCTGTTTACAATATTTATTTTATCACCAACTATATAATGAACTTCCAAAGATACAACACAGGTACTCTGAAGCAAAGATTAGAAGGCTTTTCTTCTCACATAGCTTTATATTAGTACTTGTCTCTGTCTCCTTATCAGCATATTAAGCAGTGAGTGGAAGCACACATTTTTACCCACTCCCAAAATCCCAAATAAAAGAAAAAACAGTACTGTCATTCCTGAAAACAGTTATGCAAGTTGGTAGTATCCAACACAAAAAAATATTTTAACATCATGAGTGTTGGCAATGGCCAAACAGAAGGAAAAAGCTGGAAGATAGTAGTTGACTTTTGGTTTTACTCACCCCACATTCGTAACACTTGGACTTATCAAAGTAGTTACGTCTGCGAATGAATTCTGCTGCTCTTCCATTATCAATGGCAATACTTGCTTTTATTACTCTTCCAAACAACTACAGTAAATTGGGGAAAAAAAAGGTAAGTATTTTGGGTCTGTAAACATAACCCTTCTACCAAAACAATCTTTCGTAATTTACCTGTTTGTTATTAAGTGCCCGAGAACAGTTCTGTGCAGACTCTTTATCCAAAAACAAAATAAAGGCAACTCCTTTGCTCTTCCTGGTATCTTTGTCTTTCATAATAGTAACTCTGAAAACATACAACCACATTATTGATATACAAAAATTACATCAGAGATATTTTTTCCTTCAAAATCTCAGTGGGGTTGTAGCCTCGTTATACAGCAAAAAGGAAATAAAGTCTATTTAACAACAAAGTTTAATTAAACAGAAATTCAGCTATCCAGGCCATGTGCTTACACAGTGGATATGATCTTTTAAAAAAGTATGAGGGTTTTTTTCCGGGTCCAGTATTATTCTTTATTCCCTTGGATGACTCAAAGAACAGAAAACATACTCTTTAGATTTGCAGGCAACCTAACTGGAGGGAACTACACATGCTGGAAGTGGAATTAAATTCAGGAATTATCTTGACAGTGGGTATGATTGCTGAAAAGCAGAGTGTATTAAATTGCATACAAACTGAGAATTCTGTGTTTCTTTAACTAACCAGCTAAACAGATTCCTGATAGGAAACAATAAATATATATAGTACTGCTCTACAAATATCTCCAACTGGAACCCAAGGGGGTCATGGATGCACATTTACATGGCATACAAATTAAACCTTCAGTCTAACAATGCACTCAACAGCTCCAGTAGCACGTTGAGAAATTCAAGAAAGATTTAGACCTAGTAAAAACAATAAAGAATAACAAAAGGTGAAGGGGGAGGGGAACACCCACCAAACATCAATTTGGTCAATCTTAACATAAAAACCAAAACCACAGTGAGAAACAGAATGCCAGTCAACTCAACAATAAAAGTACATGTTAAAAAGTAGAGAATAAACTCCTCCCTGTGACCACCACAGGCAGAAGAAGGCTTAGCCAGAAGGCAAGCCAAAAGTACTTCTTACTTGTAACAAGTAACAGGACGTTTTTAAAAAAAAACTCCACAACCCTCAAACAAACCTGGCTTCAATGCAGAAGCTCTGCCAGAGAACCTTTATTGGTAAAAGATGACCTGCATAGTAAAAAGTGTATAAAATTAAAAAGGTCAGTAAAGAAAGCTCAATTTTTCCCCCAGATATATGGGCAGAAATATAGAGCTCAGATGAGTTTTTCCACCAAAGCATCTTGGTCAAGGATGTATCCAATTGTATGCACTGATTTGAAGTGTACATAAAACTAACTTCAGTTCTAATATTTAGTTCTATTCTATTAATTCTTTTGACTCTTCCAAGAGTTCCAAAAGAACCCTAATATGACTATCAGGCTTCCAACTGGGATATTTATGAACCAGTTAACAACACAAGCATACAAAGAAGCATGTGTGATAAATCTTCAAAAAGTCAGGAACTTTTGGAGCCCCAGAAAGTCTGATTTCTAACTTAACAAACTGAGCTGAATAGTAATAATCAGGATACACTGGCATGAGAAATGCAGTATGGAAGGAAAATAAGCATGATTTTACTGATACAAGACACAATTAAAAAAATTAATCTATTAAAGCTTATTTAAGTTACTATGTTAAACCTACCTAGATGATATCTCAAAGCTTTCAGCAAAGTGTTTTAAAGTCCCTGAACAAAGACTCCACAGAAATCAAGATAATACTTGAAAGGATTTTTGCTGGTAATTAATAACTAGTTACAAACAGGGAAAGTGATCCTTGTTAGCCTCAGTTTCATAGAGAAATGAGAATACCAGTAGAACCCTACAGTATCTGCACTGTTAACAGTCAAGTCAGCTTGAAAAGGGGTAAAACAGATTTTGCTAGATACAAAAAAAGTAACGGTGTGTTTTACACGTGGAATTTGGTTTAACTGTGGCAAAGGTGAGACAAAATGTCAAGAAAAAAATAAGTTATCACTAAGTGATTTTTTTGCTAAAAATATATAGTTGGGGGAAAACACTATCTGCACAGACAGATATCAAGTTCTAAACTTGGACGCAGTGCAGGATTCTTCTGACAGACATCTGAAAATGATGCCATTTCTTTTGTCTATGACTTTAAAAAAAAAGCAAATAAACCACTAGAAACTACTAGTAAAGGAAAAAAAAAAAAAAGATGTTGTTATGACACCTTTAAAATAGGTATCGCTTCATACAGCCAGTACTTCATGTGGTTCTTACTTTCACCTCAAAGAAGTTTGAAAGCCAAGAGAGAGGGAGACCCCTGCCCCCAATCACATGAAGAATAGGTACATTACCAAATGATAGCAGGGAGGCCAAAAGTAACAGCCTTTGCTCAGGATTTTTGTAACTTCATTGTTCAACCATCTGTTAAAATGGATCACACACCCCAGACTGAAAGCAATAAAGGCTGTAGCTGCCCAATTGTATTGGTCACTGCATGTCTGCCAGAGTTCTACATAAGAGTTTACCTCACAGTCAATTTAAAAAATATATTTTTCTAAAGTTGTAGTTTGGTTTTTCCTGCTATTTGTCACCTGAGACGCACTCCTGGAACTCCAAAAACTTTGAATTTACCTCTGTATCTTACGGCATTTGTATCTTACAGCAGCCAGCTCTGTATCTTACTACAGCAGCTACTAGGAGTTAAGAGTCAGTGTTTGCTGGTGTAGGATTGAAAACTGAAGTTTGGAATCTTGTTATTCTTACAGAAAATAAAGAACACAAAATAGCAGGTTCCTTACTGTGGCATTTATTTATACTATTTGAACACAAAGGCAGTTAGTCACAAGTACTGGCCATGAATACCCCACGTACTGAAAGCTGCCACTATGCAGTCTTATGTCTAATCTTAATACCAAGCAGTCACAATAACAAATCCATCTAGAGCCACAAATAGAAGAATTGCACATTGCAATTGTGGAAACTGTTTGTGGAATTGTGACATCTGGTTCATTTAAATAGATGCTCCCACTTTTACACTTACCCACTTGTGTCCCAGGAGGTGACTGGGAGAAGAACACCACTTACTAGAAGAATATTATGTCAGCTATTTCAGAGAAAATGTGATGGGTATATAACAACTTTTATATAACTTGCTTTTAAGAAGTGGTTAGCAAAACCTGTCCCCAACACAACTCTTACATTATGCATGTAACTGCAAGAACTTCCAGTTGTTAATTTAATTTACGCTTTATTAAAAATGAACAGGACTTTGATATAGTTCCACATTCAAACTTAAGCTATAAAAAGTACAAGACTTCAAGTGAGGTAAAGATACTAAATATTTAAAATGAAAGCTAAAAAAACAGCAAGCCATATCAGGTTACTTACTTGACAACTTTCCCATACTTTGAAAATATCTGAAATACAAAACAAAGATTTAACAATAGGCAATTACATTTCATCAGTAAAAATTTATAAAGATAAACTTTTCTAAGTAAGATATATCAGTATTGTATTTATACTCAAAATAATTGTCAACAAGTTCAATCTGCAAAATGTAGCTCTTAAAACCTTACCCTGTACAGATCGTTGTTTGTCAAAGCAAAGGGTAAATTGGACACATACACTGTGCTTTTGCTTGGTGCCAACCCACCACTCATCTTTCTGATGGAAGAAGAAAAAGAAAAGTGTTAAATTGTATTCAATAGAGAAATCAATTATAAAACGGTTGTAAAACTTTTTAGAAGTTGTTTTTTAAAGGCAGCCCAGATAGGTGGCCATGATCAAGTTGCAGGAAAGAATAGTTTTCATATCCTTTTCATAATTTTATATCAAACTAGCATGTATCTGCATGTGCTAAAGAAGACATACATTCCTTTCCCCTCTCCTAGATCTAAAGCATATTTTTGCTGTGCGCAAGTCAACTTGTAAATCACGAGAAAAACAGACCAGGTAGTGTAGTTAAACTTAGCTGATTTGTGCAGAAAAGAATGGTCTAGGTCCAGAAAGGAAAAGGTAATCTCAATTTTTTTAAACATTCTTGGCAATAGATGAAATTAATAACCTTTGTTCAAGTAGCTGCATGTTCTGGTACTTTATACAAGTTTCAGTTCAGGGGCATTCAACAGTGATTAAACCACATTCAACCAAGGGGAGAGGGAAGTGGGAGAAAGCTATACTAAAGCAAACCTAAAGATACTGCATTGGCTTAAAAGCATATCTCAGCTGCTAATGCAGCAAGTATTATTTCCTCTTGTATCTATTGCTAAGGCTTCAACACCATTCTGGAATTTCAAGGATCCTGAGCTGATCATAGACTGCATCTTCCCTGCAGGCACTTGTTGGGGAAACAGTTCAGAAATATCCAGGTTGTGAGCAATCCTGACTTACTTCAATTTAGGCCACATTGGGTTAATGGTTATTGAGGCCTAGTTAGAGGCCTGAGAATAAGCTAATGGGAAAGAGATAACTAATTGGCAACAGAAGAGGAAAATAATTATGTGAGAAGAATCTTTCCGTGAGAATGGTACGTGTAATTGGAATACAAAGCCACCTGCATGATAAGATGATGTAAACAAGGCTTCTCTATATAAAGTGAGTGCAAGTTGCTAATAAACGATTTCATACAATCATATTGATGTGCACATGGAATCCTTAAGCCTCCGCAGACTGTTTTCCCACAAATGGCGCCCGAACAGGGACCCAGGGTGGCCCGGACCAGGGTCTAAGGACGGCCCGGACCAGAGACTCTTATGCTGTTGCTTCCAGGAGCGATAAAGACAGCTGGAATAAGAGGGCGGAGAAGCCAGTCGAAAGGAGATTGCTGCCCCGGCAATCTATGTAGCTGGTGCCCGGCTACGGAATAAAAGAGGTACCTCGGAGTTGAAGAATCTTGCCCTGATCAGGTGAGCGGCTGGGGAGGAGATGGGGTCTACACTCTGATGTACAACAAGAAGAGACAGTAGTTAAGCTCCTCCAATATATTCTCTCTATGAGAGATTTATTACACGAAGGCAGGACCTTACGTGAATTACTGAAATGGGCACAGGGTAGAGACTTGATCCCCTCGATGGGTACTGTTTTTGAGTTACCTACTTGGGAAGCCATAGGTATTGCCCTATGGGATAAAATTAGCGATGGAGATAAGGAGGCACAACGCTTAGCGACACTTTGGAAGTTGATTAAAGAAACCTTAAAAGAAATGAAAAGTGAGAGGTCAGCAACAGTCTCAGCATTTGTTGTCTTAATATCTGATCTACCAGTACCGATGAATGCTCAAAATATGGATTTGACCTCTAAACAGTTATTTGAGACACCTAAAATACCCTTACCAGCACCTGAAGGGACTGTACTGATTCAAACTCAGTCAACTGTGCCATTTGACCGTGGGGGTCGGATGAAAAGCAAAAATGGGACCGAGAAGCAAGACCAAAAGCGACCGAAAACACCACCAGAATCATCGGAGGACCCAGAGGGAGAGAAGCCGGAGAACACAGGCGAGGAATCTTGGAATGCAGACTCCCGACCTTGCGTCCGCCTGCCGCGGCTCCCGACTGCTCTGCCACCTTTCCACCTTGGAAGCCTGATTTATCTTCTTGACCACAGTTGCCATCAATTAATCCTCTGCTTCACCTGTCAACACCATCAGTGCCTGCTATAGAGCAACAACCAAGGAAGGAACTGGGACTCGGAGACAAGCAACTAAGGAAACTGCTGAAGAAGCTGACAGAACTGGAGACCAAGGATGAGTATACCCCTGAAAAAACCCTAGTTTTTGCTCCAGGGAACATCCCGAACAATGGGGCACTAATCCATTTTTACCCCCTGATCCGTTCCCTATTCCTGCTCCTATTTCCCTTAACCCTTTTACACCCACTGCTCTACCTCTTCCAGATCCAGCATGGGGAGGGGAGGGTAGTGAGGGGGTGGTGGTAATGTGTATCCAGTAACTAGATGGAAGGGAATTATTCAAAATGCTATAGTTGAAGGAGAAATGGTTCCCAATATGAGTCCGATGGTTTTCCAGTGATTGTGGGACCAGGAAGAGGAGGTCAATGGGTTGCATTAGATTGGAAAATGATAAAAGAAGTCGAAGGTGCCATCTCACAGTACAATTTGAAATCGGTTTGAGTCCTTTACTCAATCTCTTTTGCAACATCTTTTTACTGCTCAATTGTTGATGCCATATGACACAAAAATGCTCATTAATACTCTGTTAACTCCTTCTCAACAATTGCAATTTCATCATAAATGGTAAATGCTATGTGAAAATGCAGCTGTGATTCCTAGACAGAATACTGATGCATTATAAGGAGTGCAAGCACAAATGTTACTGGGTGTTTGTCCTTTTGTATGCGCAGATTTGCAGGCATGGTTTCAAACTGAAGTGTTACAACTTTCACAAGAATTGGCATGTAAGGCTTTGCAAATTGTTCATGATCCTGCACAAGCAGACTTTTCTTTTACAAATATTAAATAGAGAGAGCAGAGTCATATTCAAAATTAGTGGATCACTTCTATTCAGTGGTAATATCACATCTCAATTTGTTAAAAAAAAAAAAAAAAAAAAATTTTTTTTTGTATGTCGGCATATGACAATGCTAATGAAAAAACTAAAAGTGCATTAGGACTACTCCCAAAAAGGTGCTACAGCAGCCCAATTCTTAGAAGCTGCTTGAGGTAAAAATCCTTAAGATAAAGCTGCTTAAGAACCATCATTGCAATATAGTTCTCAATATTGATGTATATTGTGGTGCATGGTGCACTGGTGTTTCATACAGAGATAAAAAACTTGGTTGGTAATTATACTTGCAGTTTTGGTTTAGGAAATTGTACCATTTCATTTTGTTTCAGGGTAACTTTACCAGATTTTAGTAGCAATATCATTTCATTTTTGAATCTTCTAGTGGTTGTTAGTTTTTCTTATATATTGGTGAGAAGTAAGACAAAAAACACAGTTATGAGAATGAGTATGCCTTTTTGGAGGCTGGAAGTTGCTGCGGAGAGTGAGAGTTGCTCCTGGTACGGAGAGCACCCCTACTCCTGCCTCCGCAGCCGCTTCTCGCCCCCCCCCCGCACACACTGCTGCTGCTCAGAAAATGAGCCCTGCTGCAGACACCACAGCAGAAAAAAAAAAAAAAATGTGTGTGTGTGCATGTGTGCTTTTGCTGTTTATAGGCTTAAAATTTTGTCTCTAAACGATTTTATTTGGCTTTTTGGGCTTCAATTTGGCAACCATGGAGGAAACCAGGACTCCACTGTGCCGTGACCCGGGAGGGGTCTGGGGACGCTTTTGGGGCCCCCCGATAAACTTTTGTCGGATAAGCCTCCTCTACCCCCTTGGTTCTACGCACCAGTGGACATCTGAATTTCCTCATACTAAAAGGTTATTTAAGCCCTTCCACTGTAGTGTGAAATGTGCTTTTAGTATTGTGTTGTATTGATAACAGGTTTTTGTTAATGTTGTAATTCATGTGATCGTTTATATGTTGATTATGGGATGCGTCGTCTATATCTTGATTGTTGATTGTGCTATTTTGTTGCACTGCTAAGCAGATGAACTTAACTTTTGGTATTTTAAAACAGATGCTAAAAGATGTTGATAGTGTCAGACATGCAGTTTTACAATATTGTGCTGCCACTGACTTTTTATTGTTAGCTTTTAGGTTATGTTTGTGAAGACTTGGATAGAGTGTATTTGCATAAATTTAGCTGATCATTCAGAGTCAATTCACAACCAAAAACGACTGATTAAGATAACATGAAAAAATTAACTGTTGTATATACTGGGTTAGATGAATGGTTAAATCAATTAAGGATGTGGGGATAGCTTAGAGATTTAATTAGACAAGGTTTATCAATTATATCTGTTATTATTGGTTTTGATTAAAAAAAAAAAAAAATTAAAAAATTAACTTCAGTTAGGTAGTGTCACTACTCTGCTTTTATGCGAACTCCAGATATTTTAAAACAACTTACTTTGATGGGCACATTGATTATAATTTGATCTATTGTTTAAGAAAAGAATTTAAAAGATGCTCAAAGCTGCATTGTATACTGTATACTGTGCAAGGGTGTGGTGTGATAGATAGAAATTTCTTCAAGTTTAGTTTGAAACCATTAGAGCACATGATTCGATAATAAAACTATTTTCATTACAATCATAAAAAAAAAAAAAAAAAAAGAAGGAAAGGCAAGGGAAGAGCACATACCCCTATGAGAAGAAAAAAAGAGCGTGACCTCATGATGAGAGCACTAATGAGTTATCAACAACATTTGTGATCAAACTGGTCAATGCAACAATTAGGCCTAGAATATAAGTGAAAATTTGAAATTTGGGTTTCTTGCTGTTTCATTTGTATCACACATAGCAAGAGGAAAAGCCTCTGGTAAGAATTGATAAAAATCATAAAATCTACCAGTTAGCTTGTTGACTTACAGATTTAATTAGGCAAGGCTTACCAGTTATATATGTTATTATTTCTTTTATATTACTAGTATGTTATTATTGCTTTTGTATTATTATATATGTTATTATTGCTTTTGCATTATTGGTATGCTGCTTATGACAATATATCATTAGCATGTTATCTTATGTAACGAAATAAGTCAGAATTGCTCAAAAAACAAAAAGGGGAATATGTTGGGGAAACAGTTCAGAAATATCCAGTTTGTGAGCAATCCTGACTTACTTCAATTTAGGCCACATTGGGTTAATGGTTATTGAGGCCTAGTTAGAGGCCTGAGAATAAGCTAATGGGAAAGAGATAACTAATTGGCAACAGAAGAGGAAAATAATTATGTGAGAAGAATCTTTCCATGAGAATGGTACGTGTAATTGGAATACAAAGCCACCTGCATGATAAGATGATGTAAACAAGGCTTCTCTATATAAAGTGAGTGCAAGTTGCTAATAAACGATTTCATACAATCATATTGATGTGCACATGGAATCCTTAAGCCTCCGCAGACTGTTTTCCCACAGGCACTCTCCCCCACCCCCCCTCCTGACAAAACAACGAAAATACCAAAGTCATTCTCATTCCCAAACTCTTTTATGCTCTTGAAACTAAGTAGCCAAGACTGTGCCTAGAAACAACAAACCAATTAAAAAATCTTTTTATAGCTGCATACACATCATTCAATATTGCATAAAGAGTAACTGAACTAACTTGGACAGTCTATGTTTTAAGTGGTACTAAAGTCTGTGCAAAACACTGCTTCCCCCCAAATCTATTCTGTAGCCATGGCTTGGTCCAAGAACTGAGTAAAATTTAAGATCAAAATAAAGTGAAATCTTTATGATTGGGCACACTTAATAGGACAGCCAAAACATTGTCCACAAAGTTCAATTATTACCCACTTATCCAGTTCTCTGCAATCCTATACCTTCTTCTTGGCACTTCTAGCCAACTCCTAACTGAGGATCAAGCCATTTCTTCAGCGAGACCAAATTACTTTAAAAGTGCAAACAAAAGCTTAGGAAGGGGCAAAAGAAACTAAATGTACAGAAATCAATATCCGTCATGGTACACACTGTTTCTAAGGGGACTTTCTGAGTGTGAGCAGATTGCTTGGCCAGATGCCGACAACGTAACTAATATCAGACTCTAATCCGGCTGAGGTTATTTTTCTGGCATTTCACGATTATCAGCAAAAGACCTGACAGTCTCAGAAAACACTGTATCCAAGTGTTTTGCTTCTCTTTCCCGACATGGTTACTGTATCACAATTCGTCTGAGCTGCAATTGTATTGAGTTCTTCCACCTTCAGAGGTTGTGTTTTTTGGCATGAGCAAAAACGGTGACATAAAGGTTAAGCAAATGAAAACAGAATAAATTTGCAATAAAGGCCACACGTTGCATCTGGTGTTACGCAGACGGGATTCATTATCCCAAATTCCTTGCTGCTTGGTATTAGTATCACTGACAAACCTAACCAGCCAGACTTGGCAAGATGCCACCTGCACAGCCAGCCCCAAGTGCAGTTATCCAGATGTATGGTGGATACAAAGGATATGCTAAGATACACCTCAGCAATGCATTCTGGTGTGGTGCCAGTGCTAATATAGAATCACAGAATCCTAGAACTGGCTGGGTTGGAAGGGACCTCAGAGATCATCAAGTCCAACCCTTGATCCACTACCACTGCAGTTACCAGACCATGGCACTGAGTGCCACATCCAGTCTAGTGGAGGAGAGAACAGGAGAGATGAACATCACTTGCCTGCAGACAGCAATTTAACAGTGCCTAAAAGACAAGAGAAGCTAAGGCACCTTGTAACAGGAGACCAAACAGGCCCTGTATTAACAAGCAGACATCAATGAAGACAGCACAACTGGAAAGCAGCAGCTTGGGTGTTCTCTAACACTGTAGTGCAAACCTCCAAAGAGAAGGTTTGTGTCATGTGAAGATTACTACACACAGAATAGCTCAGTTGGTAGAAAATGATTAAAGAATGCAAACTACAGAACTGCCATTTTCAGCCCCACATTACTTTTTTCCAGAAAGAAGCTGAAAGAGCTGTACCCTGGAGAACTGGATGCCAGAAGAGCTGAGGTTGAATTTAGTTTGTAGTCCCCTGAACAAATTTACGTGCAACAGTCTGTTCTGACAGCCCAAATATTCTTAGCAATTTATACTCTTTAGAAATACTGTGCTAGGATTTCTTACTTTTAATGTCTGACTCACCAGACAGGCATAATTTTGTTAAAAGAAGTACAGTAACTGTAAGGCTATCACCACACTCATGTTCAAAATGGCAAAGGTTCAAAGTTATCACTCCAGGAAAGAGATTTTCCCCAGATCTGCAGGAGAACTTCCTCTTCTAAATAGAAAGTGGTCATTGGGATGGTTTATAAATATCTTATTTAAGCCAGCAAATTCACTGGCAGATTTGCACAGTGAGAAACTTGAGGTCATTTCCACATATCCTTAGAAGCCTTGCTGTCCTTAAGGTTTTCTGCAGAACATTCTAAAATATATACTCTACCAAAAACAATCTCTCAAAAAAATCGAGCATGTTAAAATGCAGATTTCTAGTTATCTGTTGTGAATACAGAGGTACAAATGCATTGTTAGATTCAGCTACCTGCACAACTCTTCTTTCCACACCGATAAACATTCAGAAAACACCATATATCATATTTTAACTCTGCTATGTTCAATCCTTGAGGTTTGGTTTTTTTATTATTATTATTATTACTCTTTTTAATTTTTTCTCATGAAGCCCTGGTGAAGATACCAAGTGCCAATACCATAAAAATAATAGGCTTTTATTCTCCCTTCATTTATGAATGCCAACCTTGCCATACTAGCTTCACATTTATTGGTTTGACATTTTCTAGCTGTGGGAGAATGAAGGGTAAAAAAAAAGACAATTCCAGATTTAAGACACATCTCATCTAGAGGCTCATCATTACAAGGCTCAGAGTCCTTTTACTTCAGGAACTTTCTAACTTCACAAAGCTGTGAATACAAGTTGAACATGCTCATCATGTTTTTTTCTCCTTGATCAGTCTCTTTATTTTATAGATTTTACTTCAAAGGCTGAAAAACAACCTCCCCTCACAACCCCCCCCAAAAAAAAAAAAAAAAAAAAAAAAAGAAAAAAAAACAACCAAAAAAAAAAAAAAAAAAAAAAAACAAAGGAAGAAAAAAGGGAAGAAAAAAAAAAGAAAAAAAAAGAACCACCAAAACCATGGCAAAACCATCTGAGTTTTCTACTTGCTGCAGGAGACTCACTTGAGAATCATGAACAAACTGGCTCCTATAGCCTGATAGATCTCCCCAACAAATCAAAGCATTTCTGGTTTATATTGAATGCTTTTATGGGCCTTCCCTGATCTTCAGGGTATTATCTGGTTACTTAACTTTAAAGCATCAGCTGGAAGCCAGCACAACCCCATTAATGTAATAGCTTCTGTGTAATATTAATGTCTTCTTCATTTATCATTTTCATATATTAACTTTCAGGATGAAGTTGTCCCTCATCACTATGACTTCTTAAATTCAATCTTTTCTATCTTCTTGAGCAACTCAGACTAAAAGAAGCCATTCTTTGACAGGAGCCATCTGTCAATAATTAAGTCCCCTGCAAAATGTATTGGGTACACGAGTATGTTTTGCTTCAATCCAATATACTTAATACAGCATCTGACACTCATGTTAGGAACACCACAAGACAATGACTAATTTCAGTAATTGGCTTGACTACTCACAGAACCCATAAGGACACCATGAAAATAGTTCAGATGCCTCTGAAACATCAAGACAAGTTTGAACTTACTGATATTTTCATGACAGTATCAACATTTCAACTTAAGCACAAACTTTTGTGTTTGATTTGTTTTTAAGTACACTGCAGCAAGGTCTGATTCAGGAATTAATTAGTTAAAGTATGTAAAAACGACTTGTGGGTAAGTTACTCAAAACATGCTGACTCAGCCCTACTCATTTCAGTTCTACCTTGATAATTAAAATGAAGAATTTTATCTTGATTTAACCGTATCAGCAGAAGCTTGGCTCAAACTTATAATCAAGAGTCTGTGGTAAGGGAGGAAGCTGAACCTATGTTCTCCTTGATCACAGACAAGTGTATTACCCACTTGCTGCAATTCTGCCCTACACAAGGGGCATGCAGTAAGCTGTCAGAACATCAGATGTTTTTTCTCTACATAGTCACTTGAACAGCACAAGGCAACTTGAAGCAGGACGAAAATTTTGTAAATAAAGCTGATGCTACCAGTGGAAAGAGTACAACAGCTTTGCAATCTGCTCAGGCCAAAGAAATAGACAAAAGTGATCGGTGGTTTGAATCAAACTCTTCTTATGGGCTTATTTAACCACAAAAACTTTGGGGCAATAAGAGTGGGCAGCCAGATCACCAACAAAGAGTACATTAAGAGCTTTAACCAGTTTCTTCTTTTTAGAGGAAACTCCAGCACAGAGAAGAGCTGCTTGGTTCCACCGCATCTCGTCTAACCCAGAACCTCACCTGGGAGAGCAGAACCGAACCCAGGATCAGTTCCTGGATCCCAGATCCAGACCACTCACTGCGTGACGGCCCTTCCTCCTCAAACCCCACCCCACACACGCAGATCCATTTCAGAGCTCGCTACATGCACCCCAGCGTTAAGGGAGCCACGGACCGCCCGGGAGCTCCCACACCTCGCGTTTAAGCCTTCCGCTGCTCCTGACGCCACCCTCCGGTCCTTCCGCCACAGCAGGTCCCGACCCAACTGCTCACTGCGCCCAACCCCGCCGCTGTCCCACCACGGACCTCCTTCCCTACGGCCGCTGCCGCCAGAAACGAGACAAACAGCCGTCCCGGCAGTGAGCGAAAGCTCCCACCATCCAACCGCGGCAGAAAGGAGGGCGAGGACCCACTCACTCGCCTGCCCCCGCGTCCCCGGAAGGCGCGGCCGCCCCGGTACCCGGCACGGAGGGGCTCAGCTCGTGCCCATGGTGCGACGCGACAGCGGACGACGCGCGGGCCCGGACGGGACGGGACGGGACGGACCGGGAGACAGAACCCCGACACCCCCCTGCTGCCCCACCGCCGCTTCAACCGGTGTCCGTCACGGCGGCGCGCTTCCGGTGACGCGCGGCAACCGGAGCCGTTCTGGGCCAATGGTCAGTGGCAAAGGCGGAAAGAAGGCGGGTGCTTCCGGGAACGTTTGGGGAGCGCCGGAAAGAGGTACGGCGCCACCGGGGGTTGGGGGGGTGAAAAGCAGCCTCCGCGCCGCGGGAGCCAGCGGGGAAGGCGGGTGAGCAGCAGGGCAGGGAGGCGAAGCGAGGCGGCCGGTGGTTTGTGCCCGCGGGGGCTGGTGCGGATCCGTCCGCCCGTTCTGGCGCTGGCTTTTCCGCGGGGCTCGCCTGATGCTTCGCTGCGTGAGCCCGCGGCTCCGTCCCGCGCGCGCCGCTGGCCGTTGGCCGTTGGCCGCCCCTGTGAGGCGGCTGCCGGTGCGGGGCGCAGGAAGGGCCGCCCCGCGCTCCTGAAGCGGCTGTGGGGGGCTCCGTCCTGGGAGGCGGCAGCCCCAGGGGGGGTGTAGGGGGTTTGAGACCGGGGGTCCGCCTCCAGTAACTGCGGGAACCCCGGGTCGTGGTGCGGGGTCCGTCCCATCTTTTCCCCGGGTTGCTTGGAAGTTGAGGTGAATGGGAGCGGGGGGAGGGTGGCCTCCTCCGGGATGGATTTCGTAAACCTTGCCTTTTAATCTTTGTAGAAACCCCCACGTGACAGATTTTGATTTTCAGTTGAATTATTATTTTTTTGTGTTATATGAAAGATGTTACTACTCCTGCATACTTCTGAAAGTTATTTAAATCTGTAATAAACAATAATGAATGTCAGGAGGCTGTAGAAAGCACTTTCAGCGTCTTCAAAGTGTCTTGTGGGTATGATGGTGCAGCACTGGAATCTTGACATTCCCAGAGGGATAAGGAAGATGTACCTGTGTCACTTAGCTGATTTCCTTAAAAATAGTAGAACAAATCTTTATTCTTAATAATAGGATGTTCTGTAGTAACTTCAAAGTCTTTATTAGTATTTAAACACCCTAGGTCTGCTCTCCATAGTTCTTTGTTGTCATTCATATTCCTTAAGTACTACTCGTTAGAGTTTTTATGGAGAGTCTTATAATAATTCTTTATCAGGCACTTTCTGGGAACAAAGACTGTCAGAAATACACAAAAAATGTGGAAACCCACAGAATCTGTGCTAGCAATGAATAGGGTTTGATATATTACATTTCCGTGGCTGAATTACTTAGAGCTGTCTGGTGTTTTCAAGTGTAAATGTTTGAAAGCATTGAAATTTTGACCTGTTACAGCAAAAGGATGGTGAGCTGATGTACTTGTCAAAGTATTGGTGCTGCAAGACAAAAAGTCACAGTGGAGACAGTGAGTGGAGTTGTTTGCATTGGCACTGCTGGTGTAGCAGCCCCATGGTAGCCTGGTAGAATATTCTTTTTGTAGCACTGACACTGGTGAAGGATGGGATGTTGCTGGCTGCAGGTGTTTCAGGCAAAGATAAGTGTTAATGCATTAGTCATTGTGCTACTGTATCACCCAACACATTGCCTCCATTTTTTCTTGCTTCCAGTGATATATGAGAATGATTTGCTAAGAAAAAAGAACCAGTGGTATTGTAAATCCTCATCAGAATGCTGCTGCTATTAGTAATTTTATTCAGCTTACATGCTTATGGCTTTTTTTTCCCTTTTGAGGTGGGAATTAATTTCTGTGATCAGTGCTTTCTCAAATATTCCTTTTTCCTTTTTTTTATACTATATTTTAATTCAAAATTATTGTAAACAGGTCAGGAAAGACTGGAAGCATCTGGTTTGAATATGCTTAGACTTATTACTGTCATGCTTCTAACTGCTCTTGAAAATTTATAGCTTAATATAGGAAGAGATAATTTCATTTTATATTACTGTTTTTTCCTCCCTCTCAATATTTTATGAACTGTTGTGGTGGATTTTTTCCTTCTGCTTATGCTTTTTCATCTTGCCAATAGAGGACTATGTCTATTAAGTGTTTTTTTTCAAGTCTGAGGAGAGGGGTCGAAAGTTAGTTTTCTTCCCTCCCTCTCAAAATTTGGTTTTATCTGTTTTGCCTCCTGTCTAGGTAGCAGATACTGGAATATCTCTGAAGCATTGTCAAATACAGATTCTAATTTTTGGAAGAAAATGCAGTGGTTTTTATCCTCCTTTACATCCTCAAAGTTGCAAACTTGTCCATGACATTTCTAAAAAACTATAGCTGTTTAAATATTTTTCCTACATTTTACTCATACAAAAGCATGTCAGCTTTTTTTTTTAGAGCTGGCCCGTGTTTGTCAATCTCTGCTGTTTGTCAAAGTAACAGTATAAACCAAGTAATATCCCAGGAGCACCAGAGACACTGCAGCTGCCTGCCTCTGCACTTACAGCACAGCATTGATGTTATACTTTGTCCACGTATGTCAAGATGTAGCCATCTGAGTTAGAAAGCTGTATGTGTTTGACACAAAAACATAGATTCTGCAGACAGTTGATAGCACACACTGGATAACACAGATCCTGGAAAAGTAGATACTTCTGTTGGTGATGAAAATTGATGTTGCAAGTGTAAACATACAAGAACTGTGTAGAAAATATTGCAGAGTACTGGAGTGCTTCTGCAAAAGTATCAGCTTTTTTTGACAGTGTAACCTGCTTGGTGAAGAAACTCCTTTTTTATTACTTCGATTATACTTGCATAGGCCAGGACATAGTGCTATGATAATTGGAGCAAAGCCATTTTTGGCACCTGGACACAGTGGAGTAGCTTGTGCTGCATTACTAGAATGGCTTATGTTTATGCTGAAGTGGCTTTATTTAAGAAAATAAAGACCCTGCTTTAGGGAAAATGATCACTTCTCATTAAAAGTAGGAAAAAGTTGCTTAAATTAGTATAGCAAGTGATTATTTGTCATGATATTACAAAAAACAACTGCTTTTGCTGTATATGTTGACAGAGGATAGTCAATGTGAGTGATGATGTTAGCTGTGAAACAGAAATAGATATATATTTTTTAATTTCTGTTTTAGGAAAACTGCCAAGAGAAAGATGAATCTGAATATAGCGTAGTAAACTTTGAAGTCTGATCTCAAGTCATATTGCTCATAAGAGTTTAATGTCTTCATGGTTGTTACTAAAGCAGTGTTAGGTCACATTGTTTAAGAAATGGATTTTTTGTGTGTGTAGAAACACATGAAACGTGCTCAAAATGCTGGGAAATGTGCTTTCCTCCCTTTAAACATTAATAATTTTTTAACATTCTGGTACATTCATATGCGTTCATACTTTATCTCATAGGTCCCAGATAAAATTTTTCTGTTTAGTCTTCTTTATAAGATTGGTCTTCTACTTGCTTTTCCTTGCTGCTTGTGTGGTGTGATGTCATTGTAGTTTTTTTCCCCTGAAGTCTCTTCTTTTGTGATAGCATATCTCTACTTTTTTCCAGCTTAGTTTTTTTATTTGAGAATTCGTTTTAGTCTCAATGAGGTCTGTGAACAGTGATAAAAGTGAGAACGTTTTTATCAGCCTTGCTGCTTGATAGTAGAAGAGAGTGAGTACATGACTGACGGATTAGCACAGTGTTTAGGCTTGCACCTATCTTCAGAGCTGCTTATCCAAAATGTGCTTCTCGAATGTTGTTTACAGTTGTTGGTTCACAGTATCAGTAACTACTGCAGGCAGCAGGGCACAGACACAACTGTATTTGTTAAAATGCAAAAGCTTTGCTTGAAAACCTCACATCAATCCAGCTTCTGATATTTGGTGTTGGTCTAAAACAGAGTGAGCCTTGTCTTCAGGTACCAAAGTGTATGGGCATGTGAGAAGTGAGTGAGCTGAGGAGGAGCAGGGTGGGAGCAGGTGCTGCAGGAGTTGGATGTGGACAAAACTGTTCCAGTCTCATGATTTTGTCTTGCCTTGGCTACATTTGTCCTTGCCAGCACATGTAGAACACAGGAGAGTATTCAGGTGCTGCTCTAGGTACAAAGAAGAGAGGATTGTGTAGGAGCAGGTAAAGCATCCTCCTGGTAATATGGGAAGGAGAGGGCATGGGGTTGGCCTCAGAATAGTTAGTGCATATGTAACCAGCCCATGGTGTGACTTCTTAAGGCTTTAGCAAAACTTCCTGAAGTAGAGTGTGAAGAGAAGTGCAAGCTGTTGCTGTGAAAGTGCCAGGAAGGTGCTTGTGATGGATATGCCCGACCAACAGACACAGTATGAGCAATGATTTCAGTAGTAGTAACTGTTATGTGCAGCAAACTGGGGAGGGCAGGGACTGCATACCCTCTTAACTCATCCTTACCAAGACCAGGACCAATCAGACTCTGTATGTTTGTCCTCTTTTGATTTATAATCTGTGACTACGTCAGATTAGTCCTGTGTCTTGGCTGTGGAACATACTCAAGGTCAAGTCTATAATAAAATGGAACAACATTTTGAGGTGATACTCTGATTCATTTGTATAAATGGTAGAGTCCAAATCTCTGAACATAAAGGTTTATTACAGTTGAGGTTAGGGCTACTTCATCAGGTTTTAGTATGTGTTACCAAACAAAAAGCCTTTGTTAAATCAAACTTTTAGCTTCTCATCACATCCAGCTTATTTTTCTTTACTTAATGTTATTGAAAGAAAGTTAAATAAATGTAGGTGAATATATTATATATATTATTACATGTTTTACCAAGTGTTTTTAAGAAAGAAGTTATGATAGTTTTCAAAGGCTTTTGCTAATGTGGAAATGAGAGTGAATAAATGATGATAAAATGGGAAGAAAACTCAAGATTCTATTAGGAAGGTGTTGTATCTGTAATATTTTGTCACAGGAATTTTTTTCATGTGGTAAATTCTGCTGAGTAGGTCATATTCTTTCTTGATCTAGTGTAGTGAATTACTCTGTATTAATCCAGACAGATCATGGGTAACGGGCTGTTGAAAGATTTAGACTTTAAATGTCTGCTTTACTCAAAGGGAAGACTGTACTTATGTATATATATTCATTTTTTGCTAACTTCAGGTTGTGTTTTTTTATACAGGTTATTGAATGGGTCTTCAGAAGCTGACGTGCTAAAACTGACAGAAAAGTATGTATACAAATGTTGGGTTTTTTTCCACAAAAATATATATCTGTCCTAGTGCTAGATCTTGTTCACAGTTATCAACCCTTTGTCATGTTGACTCTTAAAAACTGTAATAGTCAATATTTTTGGCTTCTGAAGTCTATTCCAGTTGTAGTTTTGTTTTGTGAAAGTAGATGATAGATATTTCTCCTTCTGAGTATGTCCTGCTGTTTCTTTTTCTTACTATTTTAATAGCTAGAACTACCATTGTGAAGGGAAACTTTGAAAAATTTAATTCTAGCCATTTCTTATCCATTTCCAACTATGTATAGTATATAATTTGTCATCTTTATAATAATCAGAAAGGTTTCGGGTGCTCAAGTTTGTTTTCCCTAGCACAGCATGACTAGAGTCTCTTATGGTGATGGTTTATATCCACCTATATTTAATTACTAATTTTAACTCTGAAAATCACCTTTCTTTGGGAAGACCTTTTTCTTTGTACCACTGGCTCCTAATTTAAAACAGGGAAAATCTCCACATGAAGAATACATTCCATCCACATATTGAAAATGCAGAACTTTGTAGTAACTGAATGATGTGCTCTGGTTTAACTTCTTTCTGGATGGCTGAGATGATAAAATAATTCAAAGTTATGTTATTTTATCAAGTAGAAATTCTTCAATGTAACAAATAGGATTTGAACTCTTCTTTTAAAAAAAACAGGCCACTATTTTTAACAGAGCAATATAAACATTGCTATAAGGTATGTGTATATGAATTTTTATGAACAGCTGGTACTTGCAATGTGCATATATTTCAGTAGAGCTGGTAGTATCTGTAAGCCCTGTAATTATGCTGATTATACTGAACTAATTTTCAGTTGTTCAGTTTTTCTTGCACATCCTGTGAGTTATTTTTGCTCGAAGTTCATTAATTACTTTCTGAAACTAGATAGACATACTTTTAAAAGGGCTAATTCAAAAGTGAAAATGTGTGGACAGAGTTTGTGCATAATCCATTATATCTTGGTGCCTTTATTTCTGTGTTCACTACCCTTTCATCTACTTGTGTTGAATCTGATTTTGGCTGATGGGATTCTTATGGTTTTAGTGGCATATCGAAGAGATGAAATGTGGTCTGAAGGGCGCTATGACTATGAAAGAGTTCCAAGAGAACGTCTCCCTCCAAGGGTTCATCCTGATGTAAGTATACAGTGTATTTCTTTGGCATTATACCATTATACTATACATTTATACTGTGACTATAAGGCCTGGATTTATGTACATATATTCATTTCCTTGTGTACCCCAAGTTCCCATCTTTTCTCGTTCATTTAAGCCAACAAGCTAGCAAATGCATCTGCACAGGAACAGTGAGGTGCCTACAAAACTAAATCATTATTTTCAAATCTGTTGAAAATGTTTTTTAATATTTGTATTTTGATAAATAGATTTTTTGGATGTAATTTGTTGTGTAATTAAATGGGATTTTTAATAGCTTACAGAGGATCAATGGTCATACTCTGTTATATTTTTCCCCAAGATTTTTTTTTTTTCTGCATGTGTGCATGTTAATACATTTTTGAAGTGATTTGACATGGTAAAATTACTACTTCCAGTATTGTTCTCATCACTAGTACAGTTTTTTTATTATGATGCTTAAAGTGCCGAAGGAAATGTTTATGATGTTGAAAATATATCTTTGCTAAGGAAATTGTGTTTTGGAGCCTTGTAAACAAAATGCTTTTCAAGAAGTGGTGATAGAAATACGCTTTGTAGGCATGGAGATTTCTACTGTATTTTATGCTTGTAAAAGCAAATGCAACAACTATGCTTGCTTTGCTATAGAGTAACTTGAGAATGCTTTTAGAAAAATCTCTGTGCCAAAGAATTGGGTAAATTTTAAAAAAATTTTTTCCTTCTGTGTCTGATGTCTTTTAATTAGAAGAAAAAAAGGTTGTAAGGTTATAGCTATATCTTTTGAGCTATTACACTTTAAATTAAGAGTACTTTTTGATATCTCCATTTACATGCTGTGCAAGGTACATTGGGCAAAATAATATTTCAGGTACACATGCCTGTTACCTGGCTTTTAATTCTTGTAAGTGCTGTAATAATAGCACAGCTGACTCAGCATACTTTTTGGCTTCCCTCTATTGTATTTTTCAGTTTGTTGTTTTGGATACATGGCAGTGTCGGTAACTTTGTAACTAGTTATGTAGCCTGTCAGTAATGTATTAGTGTTTGGCTTGTGTGTGACATTCTTAACTCTAGAGGCAACAACAAAATTTCTGCATTTTCAGCAAACTGCACAGGGTATTTAGTCAGCTACTTCTTCAAAATGCTTACCAGAAATAGGACGTGAGGAAAACCAGAATGTGTTTTCACAGATTTTTTTTTTTTTTTTAATCAACTTTTGACTTAACACACTGCTAATGTAATTTAACCATTGCAACAGTGACATTCCTAAATTCTCTTAGTTTTTTAGGCTGTCCGAAGAACAATGCATGTCACGTGCATTATGAAAAATTACTTCAGCATTTAGAAGATGTGATGCACTCATTGCTTGTAGTGCAAGAGTTCAGTGCCAGCTTTATATTAGAAGTATTTGGAAATGAGGATGATGAGACTAGCAAAATACACTCATTTATCACAATCAGTACTGTCCATCTTCACCAAAACAACACCCCCAGTAGCTGGCCAAACCAAGAGGCTTACTGAAAGATGGATACGAACCAATATCTTGTGCAACTTTGCTGATTTAGGAAAGTTTGCTGTCAATTCCTGTCCTTTTAAGCCTGTGCCATTTCATCTGTGTTCACATATACAGATCTGACTTATTTTTGTAAATGAAATTCACAACATTCAGTAAAATGAAATTAATTTATTCAAGCTATCAATGTTCTTAGCATTTGCTGATAGGTCAGTACGTTGAAAGTGACTCATGCCAATGACACAGAATGAACTGTCTCTTGGTGGAGAGAGCCAGAGAATTGTCCTAATCTGAACCAGGTCATAATTATATATCAAATATAGATTGGAGTAGAAATAAATGCTTTCAGTCCTGGTAAACAACGAGAAGTTGCAAGCAGTCAGCACAAGTAACTGTAGGTGGGTTCACCTTGAGCTTTCGTGTAACAATGTTTCTGCATGTCATTTGGTTATAGGAAATGGAATTTATATCTTTCACAACTGTGCAGTTTTGCTTAATAAACATAGGATTTCTTTAATTGGTAAATGGTGTATGACATTTTAATTGAAAGAAGTACAATACATTAGTTTTGAATTCTAGCAACAAGCTATCTAAAACTTACATTAAAAGAAAGGGCAAGTGTTAAAACTCTGTCACTTGAATCCCCATATCACTTACTGCATTGTATTGAGGGTGTTTATCTGTTCAGATTCTGAAGCAAGCACTGTCTTCACTAGAACCTCCACAGTGTGGAGGATGTAATTGACATCACCAAAGCTGATGTAGGGTCGGAAGAACAAGTCTTATGAGGAACATCTGAGGGAGGTGGTGTTGCTTAGTTTGGAGAAAAGGAGACTGAGGGGAGACCTTATCTCTCTGTACAACTACCTGAAAGGAGGGTATAGTGAGGTGAGGGCCCATCTCTTCTCCCTAGTAACAAGTGATAGGACAAGAGGAAATGGTCTCAAGTTGTGCCTGGGGAGACTTAGATTGGATATTAGAAGAAACTTCTTCACTGAAAGGGTTATTAAACACTGAAACAGGCTGCCCAGGGATGTTTTTGAATCACCATCCCTGCAAATGTTTAAAACAGGTGTAGGATGTGTTGCTTAAGGGACATCATTTAGCATTGGACTAGATGATCTTAAAGGTCTCTTCCAGCCAGAATGATTCTGTGATTTTGTGACATGAAGCAAATTGGTAGTATTTTCAGATGGGCTCTTCGTTTTACAGGCATTACAGGTGTAACTATATTGTATTCCTAAATTAAAATAGAAGTCTCTGAGAAATACATATAGCTAATGCTTAAAAAAAGAAAGTAGCTGATGCTTAGAAATTAGCTAGTGCTGCTGCTTTAAACTTTCAAAAGGACCTTAAACTATGTTGAAAACTTGTTCTCTGTGATTAAGCTTTTAATTCCTAAGGATTGCATCTGAATGGTGTCCAAATAGATTGACTAAATTATTGCACTGTCAGACTGACATGATTTTTAATGTTGGTTAAACATTGTGCTATTTCAGCTTTAAGATTTTTATAGTCCCATATCTAGATATAACTTGTTTTTACTTTTGTCTTTCCACTATGTATTTCCATCTGTTGAAAGCAATGATTTTGTTTGTTTTGTGGTTTAGGATGATTACCATAGAGTTGTAAATGTTGTGCCCAAGAAACCACCGCTGCTTGAAAGACCAGGGGATGGGAATTACAGTCGGTATGATGGTTACAGTCACCCTGAGTACAGAGACTATGAAGAGGGTCGCAGTTTTGCCCACGACCGAAGAAGTGGCCCTCCCCACCGGGGTGTGCGTAAGGTGATTCTTCTCACATGCCTATGTTGTTTATCTGATCATTAATACTTGAATACTGAACACTTAAAATACTGTTTCAGAGCATTGGTGTTACTTTTCTTCTTCTGAACTGAAATAGAATGAACAGAAAGAAAATACCCTGTGTTTTGTTACATTATGCTTTTTTTTGTAGTTACCACGCTTCTAAGACTACTGGTTATAATGTTTGCACTCTGTTGACATAGAAAAGAGCCTTGTCCAGTTCTGGAAGGCTCAGAATTTGAACTGGGAAAACAGAAGTGGCAAGATGTCCTCTCTGTAAAGCAGTGCAAAGTTATCTGGATGAATAGAAGAACTATTGCAAAATCTTACTATTTAATAAGTCCTTTGACATGAAACTTGTTGAATGTTGTTTATTTATCCTTCTGGTTTGCCCAGTTGTTTACTTTTTGACATTCTGTCATGAAGCTGAATACATTTTCCCCAGTAGTTACACGTAAATACAAAATGTGTGGTCCCTTTGAAAGTTTTCCTCCTTCAACCCAGCTGTTTGAAATTCTGTAATTTCAAGCTAGTGATCATAATTTACATTTCAATTAGGAAAATTTTGTTTTTTAAGCTCGGGTCCATGCACCTACTTTGGAAATTTTTGTAGTTTTTGTATTTTGTACAGCACTTTGAAATTGCTGTCCTTAATATTGATAGAGAAAGAAAAGAGGAATGGGGTAGAGTGAATAAGTTGAGAGGAACCTTGCTCTGAATGATTACTGCTTTCTTTTAGATCATGAAATGCTTTGATTTTGCAGTAAATAAGTACTATTTGGCAACTAACTGGACCTCACATCTGATGTTTGCACGTGTGTTTTGCAGGATGAATCAGGATACAGATGGCCAAGGGATGATCATCCTATGAGTCGGCAGCATGACTACAGGTATTTTGTGAGACTTTACAGAAGTGCCACACATAGGCTGGAACTGTTTAGGGCATTTTTTCTGTTATCAAAACCAGTTAGTAGAGCACAGCCATAAAATGACAGTGTTGTGGAAAAGGCCATCTGTTGCAGACACAACAGTGAAAAAGTGTCTTCTAGCTACATTGTTTGAAATACAAATTAAATAAATGGTATGACATTAAAGTCTCTGTTTTAGTATTTAGTTAGTGAGACTAGGAGGCATAATGATAGCATCTTTGGGATGTTAGCCTGCATCTCCCTGACCAGTCACACTTTTTATTTGGCTTCAGAGAATTCTTGGATCTTATATTTGCTTCTGTGACTGCAGTAGTTTGGGGCCACAATACAAGGGAAAGATACTGTCACCATTTCAAAGGCTGCTGGGGTGGATAATGGTGAACAAAGTTCACCATAGCCTTGTTCTGAACTCTCTCTTTTCTTAGTCTGAGAAGTAGGTATTTCCTTCATACATCATTAATTTATGAGCACTTAGCCTATACCTTGGGTTTTCATCTTAGAAGTTTAAGGAACAGTATTAAGCAGCAAGGCTGTAATACACATGCCTGCAATTATGTTTGATATGGGATTATTTTAGATGATAAAGTGCACAGCATAATGTTAACGTGCAAAATTTATGGGCACTCATGAAACTCACCTTAAACAAAAATTAATTGTTGGTATAACTGAACTGTATTAACAGTCTAATTTAAGAATCACTTTTAGTTCAAAATTAATTATTGTGGAAAGAGTATGTCTATACAGAAAAAGTTTTAATAAAAGCTGGTTTACTTTTTTTTCATTGTACATACACTTCTTAGTTTCTAAACCTCTTTTTTCACCTGCTTCTCTGTGTCTCAAGGTCAGTGTTGGTCAAGCAGTGAGTTGTCCGTATCTTGATTCTTGCTGGGTGGATTTGAAGTTCATGTTGACGGCTGCTTCTTCCTTGCCCTGACATGTACCTGGGGTCATTTTTAGGCTTGTTAACATCTTTGCTTCTTCTCTATTGATATACAGCTCCATGTCATAACCGAATTTACCATATATGATGCCTTTTGAACATTTTAGATCATATTTTCCTCATTCTTTTTGTTATGCCTAACACTAGTTTTGTCCATCTGACCATTGGCAAATGGTTTATAGCACAGGAGTTTCTAGTGCTAGGCCTGTACCTCCATCTCTTGTCATGTCAAGCTTGTACCTTTATGTGCCACATCTTGTATATCCATGTCTCAAGGTGTCTGCTAGTAACCAGGCTTGGATTGTATATACTACACCATGTTAGTCATAAATGTCTGATTCTACATAGAGTAATGCCTTGTTGTACTGTACAAGTAAAGATCACCAAATGTAAAGCAAGTTAGCTCTAGGTACCTGTCAATTATAAAAATTGCTGTTAAGACCTGTACCAAGTTATTAAAGGAAGATTTCAGGCAGGTCAAGAGAAGCTCAGACAGAGCAGGCCTGACAGCCTTGCTCAAAGCCTCAGCCTTGAGGTCTTGCAAACTCAATATGAAGCTGTTACTAGCAATGGCAATAGCTATTGGGCTACACTTTGCAGTAAATACCTGTTCCTTTACATGTTAGGATTTAGACATAGTGTAACTAGTTGATTACATAGCTTCATCAAAAAAGCTGCTTCTTCTACCATAAGGATATATGTGTGCTAGACTTCTCTCAAAATTGCATTCTTGGGGCTAGAAGCCACAGTGAAGAATTTTAAAAAGAAATGTGTAACATTTCTTGTATATTTTCCTCCAACTTCAGAATAGTTGATTAAAGCTGGAAAATAACTCCCAAAACTAAGACTGTTAGTGCCACGTAGTTTATTTTGTGCAGCACAAGAGTGGCACCCAGTGGTCAAAAAGATAGCATTCTTATTTCTTCCATTTAAAATGTGAGGATAAAATATCATCTCATTTTGCTGATGTGTTGATAGGTGATAGTCTCATCTAAGTCTTTGTTATGTATTTCAGAATATGTAACTTAAACAACTAAGTGCAGTAACACTAGGGAAGAACTTCAGAGAGAGATTTAGTTCAATTAAAGATATGAGAATGTATTTCCAGTTGAGTGAAGCCCTACTAATTATATAAATATGTGTTAACATGTGAGAAGTCTGACTACAGAAGAGTACAGGAATAATAAATAAACTTAAGTGTCAAATCCTGTGATCAGACTGCTAAAAACCTAGAGCATAATATGCTTGGTAATAAACTTAATGATGATTTTTTTCTCACTAGTCAACTATCTAGTGGATCTCAACACAGGAAATCAAAGTACAGTACTTGATACATGTTGTGTCATGTGGTGAAATCAGTAATTACTTTCCACTTGCACTATAAAATATGAGATTAAAAATTATTAGATGTGAAAATGCTTTCTCTCTGGATATGACGAAAGTTATTTTGAATAAGTTCTTCTGGACTATATATAATTTTTTTTCTTTGAGGTAGTAGGAGATTTAATATTATGTTAACCAGAAGAACTTTTTTTAAAATTGCATGGGACATGGCTAAAAAAGAGTACAAAGTTAGATCTGTAAAGCTAAAAATACTCAGGAGACTTGTGAAGTTAGTGGGTTTTTGTTGCAGTCTGTAAACTATAAATTCTAAAAAGAATAGCTCTCTCATTAACATAAATTATTTGTTTTCTTGAGTCTTTTTTAAAACTCATTCAGCTGCTAAAAATATGGTATGGGAAGTTGTCAACATTATGTTTAGCATTTTCTCATAAGCATTAATCATTCATATTTCCCTGCTTTGGTATTTGGCAGTCATCAAAAATTAGTTTCTGATCTCTTAATTTTTGTTCCACTTATTTTTCTCTGGAATGCTGAAAAACATTGCTTGAGATTCTCCCAAAGTAAAAGCTGTTAATCTGGAATATCTAAAATCCTAAAATGGTGCAGAATTATGAGGAGTCAGAGTTGCCTATGCTGAAGAAGAAACAATCTGTTAAATTTTTCAGGGGTGGGTCTTTTTGTTGCTGTAGTTGTCTGTTTTGTGGAATTTTGTGTTTATTTCTGCTTTTTGTTTAAGGTTCCTGCCTTTTACTTAAAAAGGGGAAGTGCATGCTTGACTTAGTAGTTGCATATCTCTGGCTTGAGTTGTGATGAGCCTGCTGACCAGCAGCAATTCTCCATGGCTTACAGGAGGGTTGTTGAGGTTCTACCACTTGCCTTGGCTGTCTTTTTCTGGCCTTCATTCTCCTTACAGAGTTATGCTTCAGTTTCCAAGCAGCTGTCATTTGCCAATAGAGCCAAGCATTACTGAGTCTTTTCCTCTTTCCTGGACCACTCAGTTCTTGAGAGTTGTTAGCCCTGTTTTATACTATGCTCGGTGAACAACTGTCATCCATGGCTTCTTTATGGTAGTATAATTTTTTTTTATTAGTAGTAAAAGATAAAGTAATTCAGAGGATGTTCTGGGCAAAGATTTCAAAATCAGTTCCCATCCCACCTCTCTTGTTCTGTCCTAGAGTCTTCTTGCTGGGTTTCTGAATTCCAGGTCATAACCTGGTTTGAAGTGCCTCTTGGTTCAAGCCTTGCTGGCATGTATAAAGAAATGCACATCAAAAAAGAGTCTTGTAGCTTAGAGAACAGAGAATATTCTGCACACACAATGACAGTTTTAACGTCTTAGTGATGCTGTGAGAATTGTGAAACTTGAAAATTATGAGAGGAGCGGAGACCAAATAGCACATGACTTCTTTGTACATTTATCTTTTACTGGTGCTGATCACTTCTGGGGCTGTGTTATTACTTGTCTTTAGTGATGCATCAAACTCATTTATTCAAAGTGCTTGAGTTATTTCACACGTGTCAAATTTTTTTTAAAGTTGCTGAAAACTATTCTGTTATATATTGAAGAACTCCAGTTGCAGTACTTCTCAGAGCATGGGATTTTGCATACATGTTCTTCTTTATGAAGTCAGATCAACTTTTCAGTGTGAAATGCTTTAGAAGATTGTTAGCTGCTGTTTGCTTTAGTCACACCAAATTTTAATCCTTTTGAGTGCACAGAGCATTACTTCATCCTTTTTTTTTTCAGCCAAACTGAGTTCATAAGATGTGAAATATGTGAAACTTGGCAACTTAAGATGAGTAAGACTCATCTTCAAAGAGAAATTACAAAATGACGCACTTGTAAATCCAGCTATACATGCATTAAATTTGATCCTCAAAGTTATTGGAGGTCCAGATTTTTGTAACACAAGGGTTGCCATATTTGTAGACAAAGTACTCTGCATCAGTAGTAATGTTGGGTCATATAATATTAGAGTTCTGAGAACTGCTTACATAGGAAATTTTGAATATCTCTCAATTTGTTGGCATGAATTATATTTTCCTTTGTTAATGAAGGAAACTATGAGTACTCTTTTGCTTACTAGTTGTTAGGGGGTTTTTTCCATGCTTTGTGTGAAATTAGGAAGTAGTCTTAGTCCAGTCTTAAATACTAAAGCATTTGTGTATATCACACATATCCACTTATCTGTGGAGTGCACAGGAAATATTTTGTAATAAATAGGGATAATAAAAAAGTAATTTGTTAGTTGTTAGAAATGACAGAAAACTGGCAAAAATTGAAATTTAATTTTAAACAATTGGTCATCTGTGAACAACTAAGATTCAGCAAGCAGTTCTATATTTTGTTTTAGAAATCTTTTGAGTCAATGGCACGTTGCCTTCCCTCTGAAAATTTTATGTAGCTTTCTGAGTATGAAATATAAACTTAATTCTTTCTGGTGGTAAAGCATAGTAAACCCCAATTTTTTTAAGATAGATAAACCTTCACAGTGAGATCATGTTTACCAAAAGCCATGGAGAAAACTGGTAGCAAAGTGGGGTATAGAAGCCCAGCAGTTGTGGCTTTTTTATCTCTGAACTAGATAAATTATACATTACTAACTATAGCTCTGCTTCCATTTGGTGATTCAGCCCTTGCAGGTGCAGTATGTGGTGACAGGATGTTCTAGAGGAGTGGTCTGCAGACTGTACACTAAGAAGAAAATTGTTGTTTGGCAAGAATGGTTATTTTAAACCAAAACCTTTGATGAGAGAGTCTCCAGGTGGAAGTTAAGGGTCACTGACTCTTCTTTTGATAAAACAGGATTTAATATTGAGGATTGATGTGTCACAGGCCAAGGCAGTTATCTTTACATAATCAGTGTGCAGTCGCCTTTAAATTACAGGGTGTAGCTTTTTCTTGCCACACCCTCCCCCACACTCCCCATCCCCTATGTATTCTTTAATGAATGAAACACTAACCTTGTTTAAATATTTTATACTAATTTAAACCAGTGTATTATACTGTGGGAGGTCTTGAAGCTTTGTTTTTAAACTTTCTTGTAATGTAAACTGATCTTTGTCTTACTTACAGAAGAGAAACTTAGCCAAAGGGATTTATGAGATTGTGCTAAAACATATATAGTTCTGCTGTTCTGTTGCAATATTTGACAGCTCTTAAGGGACACCATACAAGAACCTTACTCTTTATTTAAAAACATATGTGAAGGGAAATAAATATGGCAGTTGCCCAAAGAAAATGGTCTTGCTTTTGACGGAGATTGATAAGCAATGTTCTAATAATTTTCATTAGCACATGCCTTTTTCTTTTAATAAATAAATGAAATCTCTACCAAAACATTGAACCTCTCAGGTATGGATACAAATTACTAGAGTAACTTGTTTATTCATATATGAATTTACAGTTTCCTTACAACAGGTCATTGTGGTCGATTCATTATACCTGTCTACAACTCCAGGCAAAGACTTGTCTGTTGAAATCTTCAGTTCAGAAGACCCATTTGTATTAGGCTGCTAGCTAAATCAGTTTACCTTGGCTTACAGTATTTTGGAGGGGTGGAAGGGGGAGCTGGAACTTTTTGGAACAAGATAATAGGTAATAGATAACTTAAAAGTAGATTTTAGTTTACACTAAACACGTAATGACTTCATATTACACTTCATGTCTTATGCAGCAGCCTTACTGATTTGGTACTTACTACATTTTCTTTGAGGGCTGTTATCTGCTCCCCTGTCTTTTTAGCTCCTGTGTGCTTGAGACCACCAATCTGTTTGCAAATTGATACTGATGTTCTATAATTTTGTTTTTATTACTTGGTCAAAGTTATGTATGTCTAATTGTAGAACTAATGCTCTGGGTTCCTTCAGACCACAGGTTTTTATTTTGAATGGATTTTAAAAACCCAAATCCTCTCATATCCGTATCATTTACTTTTAAAACTGCCCTGTGCTGAAGTCTACATAAAATTAAGAACAGTTCAGGACTGTCTGCTATTGTAAGTCAATGCAATTGAAAGTAAAAAAAGTTTCATTTCAGACAAGTCTGATGAATTATTTTCCTCCATTTAGCTTGGAACCCAGAGACTTAAAACTGTGTGTGAAGACTGGCTGTCTTCATACTAAGAATATTATGCTAAACTGAGTTTCAGTTGTTATTTATGTTGATATGCTTTGACCTTCTTTGTTTATATCCAGAATTTTACTAGAATCTGAATTCAAAGTGTGAGCTTGATTGAGAACCTATTTTCTTTTATTTCTTTGCAGAATTTCACATTTCAGTTCTCAAAACATGTTTGCTTTTGAAAGTTGCTTTACTAATTTTTTTTCCTTTTAGGACATGTTGCAGAACTCTGATTTAATTGCTTAAGTAATTTCCATCTCGGATTGAGATGAGGGAGTTTAAGCTTTAAATGAGCAAGCCAGCATATATTATTATTTTAATTTCTTTTTCTCTTAGTAATTTTTCCACATGAGCTTCTGAGGTTGATGCAAGAATTCTATCATTCAGCCAGGATCCTGGAACCTCCTACAGGAGCCTGAACTGTGATTTTTTTTATTTTTTTTTTCTCCTTGTTTATGGGAGACTCCTTTGATTGTTGATGGTAGTAGAAAGGTGTAGGCATTCTATTTCACTCCAGAATGCTGTCATGGAAGCTTTGTTTTTCTAATCAAAATATTTTGAAATTTCTCATTTGAGGCAACTGCCAAATTAGCAGAACTTTTTTTCCCCTGCTGAGGTTGTAAATGTAAAGTCTAGTGCAGCTGAGCTTACTTTTTCTATGAAACTTCAAAGGGTTCTAAATCTTGGTTTTAGCTCCTGCTGAGAGCCATAGCATGAGAATAGGTAAGATTGTTTCCAAGAAACATACTTAAAATAGGTGATTCAGCCTGATTCTGTGTGCGTGGTATTTCTCATACTACAGTCCTTTGAAATGTTTTTGTTACATTTAAAAATAGTCTCTATGTTGTGACTCTTAAGGATTGATGAAATAGTCTATGGACTAAAACCAGGTTGTTACAATCTTCTCAAATTGCTTTCTGATAATCTTAAAAACCCATCTTGAATTATTGTTGAATGAGGCACAGCTAGATAGTAAACTGGCTTAGTAACTATTAGTTAACAAAAAATACAGTAAACACACCAAGCTGGATAACAAAAACCCTTGAAGTTCTCATAATGGCTGTTCTCAACTGCTATTGTTTTTATTCAACTTACTTTTGATCCAAAACAATATTGTATTTTAAGGATCTCTGGCTTTTTGTGTGTACAGCTATTTCTCAGTGCAGTTTCTGTAAGGTTGTAAATTAGTCATATGCAATTGTCTTTTTTTTTTTTTTTTTTTTTAGCATTGGATGGGAAGTGTTAACTATAGTTATTATTATGCTTTGATATATAGTAAGGACAAATTAGTAATGTGTGCAAACTCAGTTAAGTTTTTTCATAACATTGATTTGTCCCTTCAGGTTAAGTCATGTTATGGGAAAACAATTATTTTCTGCTTATGGATGATGTTTGCATGATGCTAATAAAGCGTAAGGAAGACCTTCTGTTTACAGAGCCAACATTCTAAAGATAAAATTTAGTACCTGTATGCTCTAACAGCTTGACTAACACCTCACTTTAAAGAAGACTTTAAAAAGCAAACTCATCTGGTCCAGTTTTATAGCTAACATTATAACTGGATGGTAGATGGTATCAAGATAGCAAATTAATGCTGTATTGAGAAATAATGAGGCAACTCCCGTGGATAACACTTGGATATTCTGGAGAGGTTTTCTAACAAATAATGTTGAAAAACACCTTGGTACTGAGAGACAAGAGGATGGGAAAGGGAATGGAGTCCTCCTTAGAGTCCAGACATCTACTGTTCTGGTGGACATCTAACTGAATCAAGGACCAGCCAATGAATTGCTTTAATGAATGTAGCCATGGGTCAGGATGGGGAGTATTGTCACAGGGGATTTGGCTTTAGTTTCCCTTAGGAAGATACATGCTTCATCTGTTAAGTTCCAAAGACTTGCTTGTTATAGCTCAATATACTAAACATTTCAGGCAATTTTAATTCCCATGGAGAGAGGGTGGGAGTCCTAGGATGAGCTCTGCTTAGATATTGTTTGTTGACATGAATAAAAGTTGCTTCCCTGCCTGTCCCCTCTCCCCCTTAACTAACAAAATGAGATGTGCTGTAACTTTAAGTAGAGGAGAAGAAAAACTTTGGTGTTACTGACAGTATAGGCATCCTTTTGTAAACATTTCTCTGCAAAGAGAAGGTTTTCAATACACCATTTCTATCCACTTCTCCATTTGAGTGTGTTATGATATACATCTGAGGAAATGTTAATAAGTAAAGCAGTTCTGTGAACACGTGCCATTGGTATTGTTTTTTAAAAGTGATGCTATTTTTGCATGGTAACAAATTATTCTTAATGTTAGTCTTTGCATATGTGCGTAACAATACAGGGTTATATCCCTTGTGTATGAAACTTCATAGTACTGGTTTGTGAGTTGATACCAAGTGCTTTTCTCTAAGTGCAACTGAATTTTGATGCCATTACACCCAAGTGTTGTGTCAGCCAAGTGTGGGGATGTTTTTCTCTTCCAAAATATGACTTTTAACAGTTGAATTGTATTAAATGAAGTGGGGTGAAAAGTGGCATCAGTGAGGAGTTTGTGTTTCTAGATGATGATGTTAGTAGTACAACATGAAGCATAAGAATCCTGAAGCATTAATATATTTTTAATTTTTGTTAAAAATTTGGTATGTCTAGTTACCCTTTTCTACATGAGGTTTACTACTGTTTTGCATATTTTTACCTTCAAACAAAAAGCTTTTGATAAGATTACTCTAACTACACCTCTATTAGTCTAACTAGAAATGTTAATTTCATTTAAAGGAAATGGAAATATCACAAGTACTGCAGTCACTTGCTTAGTTATACAATTTTCAAAGCCAGTATACTTAAGAAATCTCATAATTTCAAATGTTCAAATGAAAGCTGATGAAGCTAGATGGAATTAATTACAAATACAGTGGTGTACTTCACTGTATTGTTTTTAACTTATAATGAGCCAGTATAAAGATCTTTGCAACACAACAAGGTGTTATAGTCAGTTTCTGAAGCAGAACAAGTAAATTGTTGGTTTGTTGCACAAACATGTCTTGTATACTTGGGAAAGAAATGAGTCCTGAGAGAGAGGATGGCGGCTGTAATCTTCTACCACCTACATTTTCTTAGAAGATGTTAAAAATAAGAGTGTTTGCTTTTTGGATGCTTTAAAACAGCAAATCTTTGGTGAAACTTGAAGGTCAGGGGTGTAATATATTTTATCAAATGTTTTTCACATCATCTGAATCCGATTGGTAGCTCCATTAGCCCCTGCAGTGTTCTGACAAGGAAGGCAAGAGAATTTATTTTTTTTTCATTCTTCCTTACCCTTGACTTTGTTTTATGACACTAAGAAAGTGTAGTGAGTTAAGCATGGTTCAGATCTTCCCTATTTTATCTCTTTGCACTGAAGCCTGGTGTCTTATGAGATAGTAATTTCTTCAATTTATTTATAAAATTGCGTGAGTTGCTTTTAGACAAGGTTAGTAATCAAGCCCAAGCCTTTTAATGGAATCTCTGACCCCTTTGACAATAGCAATAATCTTTCTTTGGTAGAAGGGGTCACATCACTTTTCTGTTGGCTCTTCATCAGGGTGATAGACTGCACTCATCTGTGAATTACTGAAATAACCTACAGTCCCTGCTCTGTAGCGATATGCAGCTGAGTTGTTAGTCTCTTCAGTGCATGCTCAGAAGTGTGGCTTATGTCCTCTGTGGCTGAACTACATTGTAGTGTAGTTTGAGTTGAAAAGATGGATGCAGAAGTCTGAGAGAATAGTAAGCATAAAGTATTGTACACAGTTGTCCTTTAGCAAAAAATTGAGCGTGAACCAAGACTCCTGTTACAGAAAAAAGTTTTCCCTGATTTGCATGTGATGTGCTTTCATGTACCCAAGTACGCCTCCATTCCAGATATTTCACAGCTAGCAAGTAATTGAATTTTGCCTTTATGTACTCTTAAAATCATAGAATCATAGAATGGTTTGGGTTGGAAGGGACCTTAAAGATCATCTAGTTCCAAGTCCTCTGCATGGGCAGGGACACCTCCCACCAGACCAGGTTGCTCAAAGCCCCATCCAACCTGGCCTTGAACACTTACAGGGAGCGGGCAGGTACAGCTTCCTTGGGCAACCTGTGACACTGTCTCACCACCCTCACAGGAAAGAATTTCTTCCTAATGTCTAGCCTAAATCTCCCTTCTTTAAGTTTGAAACCGTTTTCGTTTGCCCTATTGCTACACACCCATGTAAGTAGCCCTACCCCAGCTTTCTTGTAGGCTGCCTTCAGATATTTCAAAGCCACCATAAGATCACCTTGGAGCCTCCTCTTCTTTAGGCTGAACAACCCCACATTCTTCAGCCTGTCTTCACAGGGGAGGTGCTCCAGACCTCTGATCGTTTCAGTGGCCCTCCTCTGGACACATTCAAGGTTTTATATGAAAATTTTCAAAATAAAGGTGCAGGTTTTTTTCCTGATACTTTGTGTGACGTTCCACTCAGGTGAGCTGAAGGATTGTCTGTATTTTTACTGGCTATGCCCCTGCACTGATGATTTTTCTCTTGCAGAATAACCTCAGTGGTTTTTGTGAGATGTTTGCTCCCTGAAGCAGAACCACTAGGGCAGATCTGCTTTCCAATGTAAAACTGAATCAACACTGTATAAAACACATCAGTGTAGCAGAGTTTGTGTTCCTGTGGTTCTGCCTGTGTAGTTTCAGTAGTCCAAAGCAACTTTGGCAGACTGAAATCCTTTGTAACCCATCACAAATATGGGCTCATAACATGCTATAGGAATTGTACACTAGAGGGCTTTTTTCTTTCTCTCTACCTACATAAAACGAGCTACGTCTACTAAGTGAGACCACCACATCTTTGCTCATCTTTGACATATTTCCTTATTTAAAATACTGGACTATGATGAGAAATAGGAGAGAAAAGCAGGAAAATAAGGAACATTCTGACTTACTTTAAAGAGGTTGAAGTATTAATTTTTACTTAATGCTGTGGACGTACTTGGTTCTCTTGGCAGTGTGTTTTCTGACGAAGGCAAGTGTTTGTTAGCTTTGAGATTCTTTAGGAAAAGTTTGATTTGATACTTTTTTTTTTTTTTACATTTTACATATTTATTAACATAATTCGCAGGTAACCAGGACATTTGGAGGATGGTCTGAAATAAAAAGTAATGGAAAATTAGTGGAGACTTTTGGTGCTTAGGAGATTATGATTTACAGTCAGTTGGCTTTCATGTAATATTGAATGTATCTGTGGCATTTTACAGTAATGTTCAAAATTAATATTATGGTATTGTGAAAGACTCAGAATTTTTAGTATGTATAAATCTTAAAATTAATTTTATTCAAGGTTTGACATTGGATGGATACATAGGCATGAGGATAGTCTGCAGTTTTCTTTCTTTCTTTGTCCTTGCTGGTAATAAACTGAAATCCCTCAGTGATATTTCCCATAGGAAGGTGTGCAAAATCAGTAGAGAGAACTAGTCCCTTGAAGGTAAGAGTAACAGAAAAGTAGAGCTGAAAAACAGCTAAATAATGTGAGCATTATTAGCATATGCATTTTTAGCTTTTGTAAATTAAGACTTAATTTTCTGGTGAAGTTGACCATTGGGTGAAAGTGAAGCAAATAATAAGTGAGAGTCCCAATTTCCTGAATGTCTCTAGTATTTTTGCTTTAGTACTGAGAAACAGAAAGGAATTAGCTTCTAATGAGGAAAATGTTGAATGAAATCTGAAAAAAAATTACACATACTTTTTTTCTTTTATACTAATTTTTTCTACTTTCCTACTTGATTTGTATTCATTGTTTAGTACTCTAATAATGCTGAAGATTTCAGATACAGCTAACCTATTTACCAGACATAAAATATTACCATTGTGTTATCTGTAGTTACCGTTGTGTTATAGGAAGGATAACCAAGTAACTTTTATTTTTCTGGTTTTTTCAAAGGGACATCAGAGATGGCTTCAGAAGAAAAAGCTTCTATCCTTCTCATTACATGAGAGAGAGATCTCCTCATAAGAGGGACTCTCCTTTCTTCAAGGAATCACCAGGGAGCCGAAGGGATTCTCCACACAGCAGATCTGGCTCGAGTGTCAGCAGCAGGAGCTACTCTCCTGAAAGAAGCAAAGGCTATCCTTTCCATCAGTCCCAGCATAGCAGAAGTATGTCATCTTTACATAAAAGAAATATTTCTTCTCAGCAAGGTAATGGTGGATGAATGTTGACAACTCGTTAGTGAGGTGAGACTGCAAGTTTCACCTGCTTGTCACTGCTGTATAGCCCTTTTTTGTTATATGCTATCTATTACAATCAGAATACTAGGCAGTTTATACCAGTTATGTGTTTTTTTCATTGTATTCTCTGTTCCCTTATGAATTTCATGTGGAAGGGTATAGGTGTTATTTCAGTAGCAGCTCTAGACTGTAGGAGTTTCAACTGTGCAGCTTTTTCTATTATGTATGTTGCTTTCTTTTTAGCATCAGCTACTTCTGTTACTTCTTTGTTCTTCGTTGGCTTCTCTTACAAGAAACTTTGCTGTCATCTGTAGCAGATGACAACTTCTTGCAACCAGGGGAAAAGAGTGATTTAAAAAATGGAGAAATTAAAGTGCATACTGCTACTTGTTATATTTTCAGAAGATGCTCTTAGAACTCTATTTATTAGGGTTTTGAAGCTAGTTGTTTTTTAGCAAATTCTCTCAAATCTTGCTTTTCTCGAAGAAATGTGAAACATATCTCATTCAAGTGTATGCAGTGTCTATTCTGCTTTTTATAACCAGAAATGTAATGAATAATCTGTTTTGAAAATATTTAAGGTTTTCCTGTTTAAATGAACTGCAAAAAGAATTCAAAATGGCTTTTCTTAGTATATTACAATCTTACCACTGCTGTTAGTAGAGCTTATGTAGATTAAATTTATTTGATTTCCCTTTCTGCAAATGCTTTCTAGTGAACTATACAAACCTCCAGTTCCTTTTGCCAGCTTTTAAAAAATTAAATAGATATTTTTATATTCACTGATAGGTATGTTGTGTATTTCCAGAGTGGCACACTGAATCATTATGTAGCACTTGCCAAAAAAAGAACTTGTGGAGTTTAGGTAACATTGTTTAAATATTGAGGAAATCACTTCACACTTACCTTTCTACCTCATCATTGCAATTCTTTTAACATTTTGTAGCAATACTTAGTGAATATGAATTCCTGTAACTGTAGGAGAGGAAGAGAAAAATATGATAGACAACTAAATTTGTCTCAATGTAGATGTGCAGATTGTAATTACCAAGAACAAGAAAAAATATTGAGACACCTTATTAAAACTGCAAATGTTTCAGGGGTGTCCTAGTATTCTGAGTTGACTTCTCCACAAAGCAGAAAAGATGTTAGTCAAGAGAGGAAATTACATTTAGCGCTGTGGCTCCTGGGTTTTTTTTTCCATCTGCATTGTTAAACACCTCTCCCCATCTTCTTTAAATCAGTTTTAACAGACCAAGTGGCTTGTACACTGTACTATTTATTTATAAGTGCCTGCTCCCTGGAAAATAGTACTACTAAACCGTTCCTTTAAATGACTGAATTAAAATAGCCTATTTGCAAGGTATAAATGGATTATATAATAGTTTTAGAATCATGTTTGGATATCATTTGTCAAAGGTAAGTTCATTATTATTTAAAAGGAACAAAATGGGACATTTATGTCAGCAGTATGTTTTATTCTGTACTCAAATGGTTTTACAACATGCAAAGTATATACTGTTTCATACAGAACTTGTAGCACCACATCTTTTAAAATAGCAGAATACCATTCAAAATCATGCTGTCTGAATCAGTTGGCCTGATGACATCCACTGAAGGGAGAACACCCCATGCTCTCCACACCTTCAAAGATTGGTATAGATACAAAATTTGAACAGTACAACTGGGGGAGGTTGTAAGCTCAGTGGAAGAGGCTGGAGAGCAGAAGGGTGGTATTCCTTCACCAGGCTACTCTGCAACAGGCCTGTAGAGTGGGATGCTGTGGGGAGATGCAAGAAGGCAAGTAATGGTGCTCAGAAAGCACCATGTTTGATTGTACAAGTAGGGCTTGTGTGTTCAAAATAGCCCCATACATTCAGAAAAAACCCCAACCTAATAATGTCTGTAAATTAAATGGTGGTTTCTCTCACTCATTAACTTTGAGTTATTTACTGCCACTTGTATCAGTTTATTTCATCTGTTCAAGCACAAATTTAATCCACTCAACTAAAATAATCTCTAAAAAATCCAGTGTGATGAAGGAGACTTGTAAGAGACAGAATTAAGAGTGGTGTGTAAATTTAAAAGGAGTAGCTCATCCATGGGGCTGGAAAGGTGGTATCACTGTAGCAAAGCTTCTGCATTACTTGGTGGTATCAAGAGACATACTGTGCTTTGGGGAGTCTGACAGATATGTGACATAATTATTCTATTTTCACATCTTTGGTTCTATATACTTTGTATTCATAAGAACTTTTAATTGTTCACAGTTTTTGCTTTTTCATTTCATTGTTAAAGAGCTTTTTAAATTAAAGGCATTTCATAATGTTTTTTGTTTCATGGCTACTAGAAATTCTTAAATGAGGCTGCTTGCTGGGTTTTTAAGTATGCTCTCCATTTAGCATCATCTCCAAATTGAGGGTTAAAGTGCAATTTGGAACATTTGCTTTTGCCAGAATAACTTCCCCAGCTATTTTCAGAACCATTTTTTGAAAAGACTGATCAGTAGATATGAAGATTTTGGCATTGATTAGTAGGTCTTCAGCATCATAGCAGTAACTTGCTTGCCTCTCAGTGTGTAGACATGAGCAGATTTTTAATCTTTGCTTTGGAAAGAGTCAACATTGTGGTATGAAATATGGTATGAAAATGTGGCAAAAGAGTAGAAAATCAACTTTTCAAATAAGTCTTAAAGTTTTTATATTGTTAAAGTATGCATTTTGCATAGATATCTCCTGATGTTTTTGTGTAGCTAGTGGTATTTTAAAATGCACAACACAATGCAGTCTTTTTTATGTCATTGAGAAAAAAATAGAATAGCTCAGCTGTTAGGAGTGAAATGCCATGTTTACTCTTTATTGCTTTGACTCATTAAATTAAAGCCATATTTGTTTATAGTTTTACTAAAATAATTTGTATCCTAATATTCATAAGTATTTGACAGACTTTTAAATTCATCCCTTACTTACTTGTATTGATACAAATTTAATGGAAGCTAAGGTAAGTCTAAATTGCTTGCCATTAGTGAACAGTCAGCCATTTCACAATGAGTGTAAATAGTCAGGTTAAATTAGGCCTACTGACAGCACATTTGCTTTTTGTGTTTACCTTTTGCAGATTCCTTGGATGTAATCCATGGACTCCAGGTTGAAAACTAGTAGTTTACACTGCAACCAGTTGTGCTGCTGCAGGCTGCCTGTAACCAGTCTGTGGCAAAGCTATGCATAGACAGTGACTAGCACAGTGGATTTGAATTGTCATTTTGCCAAATTTAACCCTTGCAAGAAAAACACTGATCACCACTATCTAACTGGTGGTTGGTGTAATACAGGACTGTTTCCCATGGCTGGGCTTTTCAACATACTGTCACCTGCTAAACCAGTTCCTACCCTGCCTGGTTTCCTGGAGTGATTGACTGGTGTCTAATATCTCACATGTTTATATTATTACAGGAATATGAAAAAGTAAAATCACATCATCTTGCCAAATCATATTGTTACATTGGGTTTTCCTAAATATATGAAATAATACAGCTGTGTCTCTTTGTAAAGAGAAGAAAGTATTATCAACATTTATTGGATGATGAAACTTGTAGGTTTCATGTCTGAATGGAGCAATTTTTTCTAGGCCAGTAAGGCTATTTGGGACTTAGATCTTCAATATAATTTTCCAGTCATGAATTTTTCCTTAATTGCAGGTAAAGAGAGGACATCAGTTCAGTCACTGAAAACATCAAGAGATGCATCACCTTCAGGCTCCGTAGTTGTACCGTCCTCAAAGGTGAATTTTCTTTTGAAGTGCTTCTCACTGTAATTTCAGATTGCTCATTGTTGTTGGATTTTTTTTCCTCAGTTGGAAGGAGATACTGTATGGAGCTGTTAAGGAAAGGAGCATCCTGAATTACTCTGCAATCAGCAGAGAATAGGTTGCGTTTATCTGGCAGGAGGTGCTGATAAAGCTTTGTATCTAATTACAACAACAAACCTTTTATTCTGTATCTCGTATATTCTAGTAGAAAGGCAGTTTTGTATGTTTAAAAATGTTGTTTTCCAAAGTCCAGCATGTGCTGGAAAAGGAATGGGGAGGAGAGAATGAGGGAAGCAGTTTTTAGAAGCAACAGCTCAATTGGACAAGCCTGTATTTGCACTGAACTCCATCCCTCAGTGATTCCTAAGCTGTGACTAGATTTGGAAACTGTGGTGGAGTATCTGACTGACTGGGAAGATAATGAGAATAGCAGTGTTGGCTTGGAATCGGGGCTGCTGGAGGATGTGGCAAGAATGATGGTGTTTACTTGGGGAGGGAGCCACACTGGAAGATAGCTTGGTAAATGCCATTTTCTATTCTAAAAGTTGCTGTTTAATTTCCTGTTAAAAAAAATCTTGTGATCTGAGCACCAACTACACAATCTTCCTAATTAGTTAAATGGACAGACTAATAAATACTACTGAGCAATCTGCATTCAATATTGTTCTAGCTGTTCTGTGACAGCAAAAACATTTTCTTGCCACTGGCTGCTTGCCTGTAAATTATATTTGAGGTTAAAATGAACACTTCTACAGGAGTATTTTCTCTAAATTACTGAGAAATATTTTAATGAGAAGTAAAGAAACAAGACATTATATTGTTCTAAGTGAATAAGGACTTATTAAAAATTAGCATTTGCCCTAAGCAGCATGGTATACAATCCTGGTTCTTGTATTTTTCATAAAAGCAGTGAAATCCTTAAATCAAAATAATAAAAATAAAATAATTGCAAGAAAGAAAGGTACTTTTTGTTGTGAGAAGGTGAGACTGAAGGAAATAATTAGTTGGGGAAAAAAAATCAGGCCTTGGTTGTGCTGTATCATTCTAAGTCCTTATCCCTTATGCAGTTTGTTAGAACTGCTGTGCTAGGCAGTAGCTAATTACTGATATGGAGCAAGGTGTATTTTCAGCACTGTAAATAATGAAAGTAAGATAAAAGTTGTAACACACAAGTTATATTAATTTGGGTTATAAAATAAACTTCATGATTGGTTCACCTATTTTGTTTGCACACTCAGCATACTATATCTTAATTCCAAATCCTTGCTTAATACAAACTTTTGAGAACAAGGAGGCGTTGAAAAATCTCTTGCTCTTGTATTAATATGAAGTGTGAGCTTGAACTATCAAGTATTCTTTAAATGTTCTGCTTTCTTCTTCTGTCAGTATTAGTTTTGTTGCCAGCAGTTGGCGTGTATCTGCTGGCAGTGGCTATCCACTTCATGTAAGCACCACAAAATAACATTCTGGTTTATGGAAATAGTTTCCCAAGACAATGCAAATATTTATTGGGTACGCATCAGCTGCAGAAGTTGATGTACTTTAGTGATCTTTTATTGCTTTTCTCTTGGAGTCTGAAATCTGCTTGTAAATATACTGTTGTGTATATCAACCTCTCAGGTTGATGGCTGGGTTACACTGGCCAGTTAAGATTAAAGGATAAAATTTTCAATGCTGTAACAAACCTATATGCTTCTGCAGCAATATGTCTTTTCACAAAACTAACTATTGGCAAATCTGAAAAGGTATTCTTATCTGACTTGTAATTAATTTTTTTACATATTCATGCATGAGAATTAATGTATTTTTGGTGTTATCTGATCATAGCCACCTCTATTAATTGTCTATAGCATGAAATACTTTGTGTTTCTCTTTAATAGCTGTTTGGACTGCAAGCCTTGGAGGCTTTAACCAGCAGAAAGCAGATATGTAAGACAGGGAAAGCTTCCCAGCAAAGAGAGCAGAAAACTGACAGGTTTTTGAGTTATCATATGCGTAAGGTAAAAATAGAATAAAAGACGCCTCTGAGGCAGGGGGAGGTTTTGTTCCTTTTTATGAGTTACCATAGAAAAATCATAGCCATTCAGGTTAGAGGAGACCTGTATGAACATCCAACCCAACCTTTAAATGTACTAAATTGTTAATTTCTCATAAGCTTGCAGTCTAAGCAACTATGTCGCTCTTCTTCAGTTCTAGTGTACCCATGGAAATACCATTACTTTATTACATAAAATGCACTCAGGGCTTTTAAATACATATGTATTGACATGTGACCTATAGAAAATTAAAAACAGGTTCCATTTGTTGTAATCCAGTAGAGTGTTTAGTTTCTGTTTATGGCTTGTGGAAATGCTCTTAAGTCATGTGAGATTTTATTTATCTTTCCATGCAAAGCTAACTGTTGGTCACAAAGATACTCATCTTCTTTTGTTAGTACTGGACAGAGCTACATTTGAGCAAAGAGAGATTTGTAATAATACCACCATGTAAGATCTTTTAGCAGCTAGGGAAAAGTCATTCTAAAGGTAGAAGTCAAGAATTCTATGGTAAATAAGAACTCAAGGGGAAAAAAATGGGCAGCAGATAGTGTGCAGTGAGACTAGTGTAAGAATAATGTTATAGTTTGGAAATATGAACTGAGCTAGTTACTCATTATATTACCCCTTTCTGTTAAAAACCCTCTTTGTACCCCTGCGTCTTGAAGTTTGTCACATCCTGAATCTGCTGGTTACAATTCTGTAATTTACAATTATAGAAAATGGGATTCCTATTTAAACATTGTGTTGCACTTGTGTTGTTCTGGGTTCAGTAAAGGTGGTGTCTTCATGACACAGAATCCTGGAAGGGTTCTGTGTATTCTGTATTTATTTCATACTACAGTAGGAAGAGATGTTTGGATAATATTTTCTGTGAGGTAAGCACAACAGGTCTGAAGATCAAGCAGTCTTATTCCAGGTCACAGTATTTGCATCCTCTGGCTATTTATATTATTTGGAATTAACTAATGATAGAGGGAGGGATGTTGATTTTTTCATTTGTTTTGTGGGGTTTTTTATTATTTATTTTTTATTATTTGTTTGGTTTTTGTGGGGTTTTGTTTGGTCTGGGTTTTTTTTTTCCAGTCTGGCTAAGATGGAACAGGTGTTGGGTAGAAATTGTGACAGTCTTTTTCAGGCAGTAGGATTTTTTGTAGCTCTTTTCATTATCCATCCTAGTGTTGCAGTTATTAATACTAGAGTTATATAGGTTCTTGGATGGATGCTTCTATTCATATAGTTAATTCAAATGAACTACCAATGTATTGGTAACGGGATTTATAAAGCTTGCTATTCCTAACATGGTTTTTTATGTGGGTATTTTGTCATTGTCTGTTGCTCTGTTAGTAGAAGCCAAATCGTATTCTTTAAGAGAAATCAACTCTTAAATTTTATACTAATATTTTCATCTGACTCTATTATAAATGACCCACATTCCTCCAGATCAAAAATAATTAATTTTAATGAAAGCAGCTCCGATAATTTGAAGTATATTTGAAATACTTTTCATCCCTTATTAGCTGAGGTTTTATGCCCTACACAGTAGTTAATAATTTAGTAGAAATTATTTGCAGCCCCTTATGCCTGAAAATTATGTTGAATTAATAGATCACACTTGTATCTGACTTCTTAGTCTCCATTTGAGCCATGAGTCTTTAAACTTAACTGGTCTCATAATTTTTCTGTTATCTCTATCCCTTGAACTTAATAAAACTGATTCTGAAAGTATGGTACTTCTTTAAGCACTTTACTGAACTTAATTGAGGGTTTTGTTTTGTTTTGTTTTGTTTTGTTTTGTTTTTTTTGTCTGCTCACTCATCCACATTTTTTTTTAAGAAATAATACCTTCAGCTTCTCTATTTACTAATTTAATGTATTTCAGGGATCTGCCTAACTGTAGTTTAGTTTTGAAGATGTTCTGCCAGGTGTAAGTATATTTCATGTTAAACCTTGACCTGCATTGTTTTTGTACAGACCCTGGAAAAGAGCAACAGACTATCAGAAAAGGAACTTGCAGAAGCTGCAATCAAGTGGGCAGCTGAAAAGGCAGAAAAGGCTGATGAAAGCAATTTACCTGAAATAACAGAGTATGAGGTAAGACAACTGTTAGAATAGGCTTTTTTTTTCTGTACTCTCTGAAAGGTACATTTTGGAACCCTGAATTTGTCTGCCTATGCTGTTAAATGCTTGTTGAAAGGGAGAAGGAGACAAAAGCCTTGTGACTTATTTATTTATTCAAATATGCAAAAACAGAGTAGGTTTGTTAGTATGATTTGAATTCATGTTGAGCTACAACGGACAAAATAAAGCTCCAGCTCTCCCAGGGACTCTCCAAGAAACTCTTGCACTAGTGTAAGTATGTATACCTACTGAACTCCTTAAAACTAACAGGAGACTTCTGAGTCAAAATACAAGTGAACATGTAAAACATAAGACTAGAAGAGAAACTGTGGTTTACTGAGTTTGGTTCCTTGCCATGGCAGCCTGCCATCTCATGTATTCCTTTTCAGAAAGCAGTCCTCCTCTGTAAAAAAAAAATATCTTTTGGTATTATTTTGAACTTTTAAGTCATGTCCATTGATGTAATGGCTGGGTGCATCTTGATACTGGTCAGGAAGATTCTGTTGGATCAGAATAAACTGTTCAATTCTATGAAAAAAAAAAAAAAAGGAGAGAGAGAGAGAGAGGAGTTGCTGGAGTGACAGAAAAGAAGCAGTAAACTGATCCAAGTATGTGGAGGAGAGTATGTGCATGGAGACTTCTGAGAGGTTCAGGAGAGTTAATAGTGAAATGTCACTTCTGTTCTTGATGAGGGGAAGGTAATGCAGTGGAGGAGGGAAGAACAAGTGGGCCATATGGAGAAGAGTTGTTTAAAGCTCCTCTGTACCTCAGAGAAAATTGGAATGGAGAAAAAAATCAAAAGAGAGAGATTCAGAATGTAACAGTTGCACTCTGAGATGATTTATTGACTAAGGAAGTGAGCGACAGGAATGCTTGTGAAAGATGTGAGGCATCTCTTTCCAAGTCCTAGAAGAAGAGATACTTCTCATCTTGATTAGTTAGTAAGCTGTCACATAGGAATTGTAACAGTTTTTAACTTTGTCCATTTTATGTTACATAATAGTAGTTGTTCACAGCCTTTAGTCCCGCTCAGACATTCCATGATTCACTGCAGTAACAAGATTTGAGATGCAGTCTTAATGGTTTATATTGCTTCTAACTTTTGAGCTGATGCTCATAGGATCATTTAAGCTTTTTTTAAAAAAAATTATTATTGTTTTCTTTTTCATGTCACTTAAATCTTAAGATTCTCTAACTCTTTATTTTGGATAGCAGAAAATATTTTTATTCATCTCATTCCGTTCTCAAACCTTATTTTAAAAAAAATCATCACTGCATTCTACAAGTCTGTTCCATAAATTTGATTAAATATGCTGCAGTAATTTCTTCTCTTTTTACATCCTCTGTATAGACTCCCTATAATGGAAGTCTGTTTTCTTTGGGGCAGTAATACTATTTCAATTTCTGATTTAGAGGAAAGTTTACTCAATGTTGGGACTTCAGTAAGATTTCTCATCAGGAAACCTCTAAGAGTCTCTCTGCTTTTGCTATACAGTGGGGATCTCTGTTCCTTTAATATTAAGTCTGTGATCCTGAATGCTGCAAGAGTTCTTCCTGGCAGCATTTTGATTTTGTTGATGCATGTTTACTTTGATTTTGTTACTTTTATTCTTTCCTGGAAATTAATGCCACTTACATTGTGGGGTTTTTTTGCTAGCTGGTGTTATAAATATCACATGTGAAGTTCATTCTCATCAGAAGGGCACATAAAGGCTATTGAATGTTATTGTCTTTGAGCAGTTAAGACTGAGCCACAGGTTTTTTCTGATGTCATGTTTTCTACATGTTTAAAATCTGTATTTCTATATGTTAGATTGTAGCAATAATACTTCAGTAATTGTCTTGATATGCAGACTGGATGAATGCATATCTGCATATCTGTATATCTGGATGAATGTCTGTATTTGGGTCTTTATTTTTGCTCTCATACTTGGAGGTTTTAATTATATTCTCCAAACAGTGACTTTTTATTTTTAATTTTTTCAAGACTGGATCTTCAGCTCCATTGTACATTGAACAAACAGAGGAAACAGAAACAAACGTAGCAGATGGTATGGAGCTATATGATGATGGCCAGGTTCTTGACCGCTCAAAAGCAATTGCAACTAAGACAAAGGAGATAGAACAGGTGAGTCTTTGTCAGATACAGTACCTGTGTAATTGTTTCATCTGCTAGAAATGTGTTCATTTTTTTTCCCTCCATTTTGGAGAATAATAAGCTCGTTTCTTGAGGTGTTGTGATGATAGAATGCCCATCTGTGTAAAAATGGGTAAAAAATCTGTGGCATTTATCTGTGTGTGGAAATTAATGGTAGTTTTCTGTAACTTGCTTGCAACACCTGCTATTCTGCAAGCAACAAAAGTGACTGTTTCTTTGGCTCATAATAACATCTTTAAAAAAATATGTTTCTGGTCTTATTCAAGATAAGCTTATTCTGGGTCTTCATTTGCCATCTTGATTCTAGTGGCTTTTGTTCTCGTGTTTTTTAGTGCCTGTCAGCCCATTTCCTTTTCTGTTGTACTTTTGTTTCTTTTTTTCTGAATACTTGAAAAACAACTCTTTAGTTAAGTATTTTTGTGTCTTTTTTTTTTTTTTTTTAATGTTGACTTTGCATAATCATGTTCTGGGTGAGCATGACTTTGCATGTGTAACAGAGTCTGGCTGGGATGGAGTTAGCCAGAGCATGCTGTAACTATAAGGAACATGATGCAGGTTGTTTATCTCTGTGTGTCTCAATCACCAGGTCACGTGTGTCTTAAGTCAGCTACTACCAAAGACATAAATTTTGGACTATTGAAAAATTGTGAACTGGAAAAAAAATACTAGGAGCAAATTTTTTTTAAATAGCAATAAAGATTTAACCTGGTGCTGATGGTGTGTTATTTTTTCCCATTAAGTTCTACCCCACAGTCTAAAGGATGGGGTTTTAGTAAAGGCAAATGAGAACTTGGGCATAAAAATCAAGTGTTGTTTTCAATATGATCTAATACTATTGTATTTGGTAGAGTTTGCACTTATCTCTAAGGAAATCTAGATTGTGTTCTGTAAACCAGAATACTTTTAGGAAGTTAACTTAGAAAAGCCTGAGGAATTGGATTTCATAGAACCAGTTTCTCCTGTTGTTGATTTGAATATTGAAGCTGGCAGCTTCTGCAGAATTAAAATAAGAATGATACTGGAAACATCTTCAATGCATTTTATGCCACTGATCAAGTTTTCTAATTTTTTATAAAATTAAGTTGAATTACTATGAATTTGTTGAGAGCTAGACTTGAGCAAGTTATGTATTTAATCGTTTAGACTTAAGACTGTAAAATGACCTATGTGTCCAGAAGATTTATTATGATAGTCCTGATGATTTTCCTAATTGTGAAATACTGTGACTCTTCCTACTGTATATGGAAGCAGTCTCTCTGTAGAAATTTGTACACTATTCAGTTCACTTGGATTTGTCAGTATCTAAAGGAAAAATGGTTTATTTCTGTGTGGTTTGAATTCTCTGCCTTTGACAAGGAATGGGAGTGGGAATGGAATACAAAGTAAATTTGCAGTCCTGTGGTGAGCTGCTTGCTCAAAGCTCTTTGTATGAACTTCTCAATACAATTTATAATGGTTTAACTGCTGTTTAATTTAAAGTATGTTTCTGGGGTTTGCACAGTAAAATTAGTCCTTAACATGCAAATGTAATACTACTGCTAGTCATGCTATATTGTTTATATATATGTAAAATTTAAATCTTAAAAGTGAACTGTAGGCTATAATAGGCTTCAGGAACAGAAAGACTGACTTGATAATGAAGTATAGAATACACCTATAAAAAAGCTTTATATAATCTGTTTCTGATTATTTGCCTTGAAGACTTAACAGCAGAAAAGTTTTTTGTTCTATGTAGTTTTTTCCAGTAAAGGCAATTACAATAGCTTCCAAATACTTATTTTTAATGTATTGTTTCTGGAACGCAATTTTTTTTGAAGGATTACTGAAATAAAATACTTTTTGCAAAGCATTATGCTGCAAAAGTGGTGAAGCTGTAATCCTTCTGCAAAGCAGGATTCCCAAAAGATTGGTTTTCAGTCTTCACTGGCCAGCTGTTAAAGTACTTAAAGTAAATAAATAAATCAGATTGGATGGAAATAACTTCTTTTGCCAGTGTTTAAGAATTGCTGAGGGTCCAGTAGTGTTTGAGAAAGCAAAGCCTGACCCATCAGACCTCTTCTGCTTCTGTCTCCCAGGTTTTTCTGCTTTGTCTTGAAGCACCAGACCTAATGATGTTTGCTTTTCCGTTCGTAATTATTCTCGTCCTGAGTCTGTTATTCTTGCTGGTTGAAAATCCTGATAAAGCCCTCTTTGCTTTTGTCCTCTCTGAACTCATCTACGTTCAAAGCTCCAACCAGGAAAAAAAGCAAGCTTTTCAAATACATACTTTTACTGCTTAGTATGATACTGTTTCAGGTAAGCCCTGAGGCAAAAAAACCTGTGATGATGGAATGTGTACAGTGTGTGACTATGAGCAAACCCATTGCTGTAGAGCAGAGAAACAGGCAGCCTGATGCCCTGGGTGGGAGAGCAAGGGCAGCAGCTTGTGCTGTAGTCTGTTATTTCTCTTAAGAAAACACAATAAAAAAAAAGTCCCTTAAGCAAATGAATGAAATATTCATACACGTGTTCTCTTTGAATAAGTCTATCTCAATTTCTTAGCTATTGCTCATATTACTGTCTTGTTCCCTTTGCCTTTCCTCTAAATTACAATAACACAGTTGCCAAATTCAGACTTTTAAATGGAACGTGATTGTCGGTGATCGCTCTGGGTCATCTATTATTTATTTGATGGGGGACTTACTGCCACCATTCATGTAAAATCACATGTTTTGAAGAAAAATAAGATTGTTTACTGACTATGACAGTACAAAAATCGTCAACATCTATTTGCAGTTTACAATCTAGTAACTCTTTTAAGAGTGTGCCATGGTCTGCAAGTATTAACTGAAGCTGACATAGAGAATAGAAGTTGTGCTCATGCATGAAGGCTCAGGAGAACCCAGATAGTGTTTGAAGAGAGTCACAAATTATCTGTGTGATGCCCAGACTAGGGAACTACAAAGCATATGCTTGATTTGATATCTGCAAATATTACTTCAGATGGAAGAACATGGTTGAAGATGCACAGGCACTTGGGAACATTTCTGTACTGGTACCACAGATACTGGAAGTCACTGGTCTTGTCTTTGGAATGGCAAGCATAGTGACATTATCATAGAAACATCCAGGGTGGATGGGACCTCACCTGGACCAGTCTTCTCTTGAGCCTTAGATCAGCTCACCCAGGGATCTGTCAAGTTCTGAATATTTCCACTGAGGGAGACTCCACTGTTCCTCCTGACAGCCTACGTCAGTCTTGCATTGCTCTTTTTCTGAGCTCAGCTGCCATCAGTCCTGCATGCTGTTCTCCAGAGCATGCTTCCTTTCCACTAAGGACACAGTTTCTGCTCCCTGCTCCTCTAGGCAGTTTCCTGTCCCCATCCTTGAACTGCTGAGTTCTAACTACTTGCTGTGGTTCTCTGCTTCTGGCTGGTTTCACTTGGAGGGACCAAGGGGCCTGCCCCACCTGGAATGGGCTTGGCTGCACTCAGGGAAGAATGGAGTTCTCAGGACCTCAGGGCTTTGACATCTTGTGCTTGGTAGATCAGGATCTTCCCTGGCACTTCCATGTGGGAGGTACTGGGAAAACTGATCTTTTTTTGTCCTGGTTGGAAGCCCATTAAATAGGTATTTAAAAAATGGGTGTAGGTATTTGAGAATAATGCAGCAGAGAATTTTCAGTTGGCATGTCAAGATCTATGAATATTCAGAGGTTGCTGATGTAACAATTTTATGCACTTTTTAAATACTTTTGCATTTAATGTGCAGGATATATTATTGTTTTGGATTTGTTTAGTTTCTGTTTTTACATAGTTAAGGATCAGCTTATGCTTTTAGCACCTAATATGCTGAGGTGTGGGGTTTTTTCGGAAGTGATGACAAATATGTCCCTGGTGTTAAATTCACAGTTGGAGTAATTCAGTGTCGGTGTTACACAAAAGGCTATCTCTTTGTTGTTCCTTATGAGTGTGAGTAGCAGGGATTCTTGAAATGTCTTATCTTGTCTAGACATCAGGTCTGCAAGACTGTATTAATTAGTCCAATATTATGTGTCCAGTTTCTTAAATGTTACATAGGCAAGTTGAAGTGACGTATTACCTCTGAAAATATATTATTTTCTGAAGACAAACTTTGCCAAGTGAGCCAAGGACTTTTCTTTATTTTGGCAAAAAAGCAGACTTAGATTTCTGAGTGAGATTTGACACTCAGACCTGAGTGTGTCTTTTAGCACAGAGCTCTGGCATCTAAGAAGGAAGCATAGGAATTAGTGCACTCATAAACACATTTTTTCATAGTGGAATTGCTGGCTGACTGGATGTTTTCAGTTCAACAATATTTTTAAATGTCCAGCAGAATACTTCCAGGTTTTCAGATATTTGTATTAATTCCTTGTTTACTTGACTTTTAAATTATTATTACTCGTTAATAGCTCTCTCTAGTTCTAATAGTTACCCTTATTGGACAGCCCTCTTGCTGAGAAAGATTTTTCACAAGTTTGCATTTGAAACTTCATAGATATGGTGCATAAAATAATGGAATTATCTTTGCATTTAACATTTTCAAATGGAATTCTGTTCTCTGGAGATGCTCTGAGAGAAGACTGCTCATGAAGTGAAACTTTATATTGTGAGGATTTAGGAAAGTTTTGGGTTTAGTATCAGATCATAACCATAAAAAGCATACAAGCATTTCTGTCATGATAAAATAGTTAAAATTTCTGTAATGTATGGAAGTATACTGTATGCCTTCTTCCTCACCCTGCTCTGTGTCCAATGCTTGTTTTGTTTTGCTACAAACAAAACTGTTTTACAGTGCTTCAACAGTGTAAAGGTGAAAGGATGTAAACATGAGGTAGTTTCCACATCTTGGCTAGGAATAAACTAATGAGAAACTGTGGTAGGTATATAAGAAAAGTTCTGTAAAGTCTGGTTATGTTAGACTAAGCATTTAAGTTTTAACAGTTTCAGTAAAAAAATAAATGGATGAATTTGACTAATGGGAATTCAGGAAGGAATGAAGGAGGCTCTCAAAGCTTACCTTGTATATACCTTTTCTTTTTACTTCAGCTGAGCCAGTGAAATGGGTTACCATTTCCTTAGATTAGCTTCTTGGTCTGTGCTGTTGCTCAGTTCAGACAAAATTATCTAGGTTAGAAAATATCTTCTAATTAAATATGAGTTAAGAGGTAGGTAAGTTAAGTGAAGCCGAGGGACCTGAACAGTTGTTGGAGAACACATTAAAGGATTATTTCTGATTATGAATGAGGTCAGACATGCTTTGTTTCTGACTAGAGTCAACCAAACAAGAGTAGCAGGCCAGATGAGAGTAAAAGATGGGGAAGCTCTAAATTTTGGTTCCCTCCCAGCTTTTCTGTTGCACTTCAAACCTTGTACTTGATACGAGGTGGTAAGGCCTTAATGGTGGACTCATCAGTCTAATTTGGATAGTAACATACAATGTATGCCTCCTCTGAGCTTGTTTTTATAATTATTATTATTTAAATGTAAGCTGTAATTGTTTTTTTCCCCTAATCAAGAAAGCATTTGTCTCAAGTTTTCGTATTATTTGGTATTTTGTCTGTAGTCTTCTCAGAAAAATTGATGATGATTCCTTTACTTAATGGTATCGTCTGCCTATGATCTTGTTTCATCCTTTTGTATTTTATTAGTGTCCTTCCATCAGTATTCATCTTCTTCTAGGTAAGGCAAGTAATTTATTACTTTTTACACATTCTTAGGTACTGTTTTCCACGTAAATTTGGACTTGCTGATTTTTCTACTCTTTTAATATTTATTCTAGGCCTCCTTAATTTTTACCATTGCAAAAATCAAGACAATTAAGTTATATTTATTTGCATCTTTGTAATTCACACTTGCCTTAAGTCTTTTTTTGCTGAGATCAGTTTTCTAAATCCAAGCTGTTTGTTAGAAATCTGCATTTTCATGTGTATTGGGACCTCAAAACAGAGAACATAACTTTTGGTCAGTATTCTCACCATATCATTGATTCACCTTACAAATACATTAACCTAAAGCAGAATTCTTTTAAGAGGATGTGAAAAATTAATTACTTTCCTTTTCTTGTGTTTGGATCACTGTGCTTCACAAGTTGCAGTCTTTCATGTTCCATTTTTTAGTTGTGTTCTCTTCATGGACACTAATGGGTTATTTGGGATGTACTGCAGTGTTCATAATTGCAAACTGCTGCATATGCAAAATCAGCATAACTCATTTTACTTCAGCACCTGAAGGTATAGTTTAATGAGGAAATGTATTGCTACATTTCAGCTTTTTGCCAGCAGCTTTTTTCATTGGAAAGCTGATAAAAAGTGTTATTTAATATGCACCACTTAGAGTGATACTTTTAAGAGAACACCATAAATGTACACGTGTGTACAGTACCAGTAGGTTATTTTCCCTATAAGAGAGGCTCAAATACCTTATGTAGAATTCACATTTAGCTGTCTGCCTTTATCCATCTATGGAAGATTTTGCACGTGGCATTTTTTTCCATATGTTTTATTTTCAACATTTTTGGCCTGTGCTGAGCATGTTATTTTGAAGGTGGTGACTGCCAGGGACTTGACTTGTTGACAAATCTAGTAATCGATACAGTTTTTGATGTAGTGGCACTTTGTTCATGTGACTGAGCAGGACTGCAGACTGCAAGATATCAGAGGACTCTTTGGTTGCAGTCCCTTAAAGGAGATTGTTTGCAGATGTTATCACTTCATGACAGCTCTCTAAAAGACTTAAACGAGAGTTATTAGTGGGGTACTTGATAAAATTGCTGGCCTTAGTTACACCAAAGAATATGTGAAAGAAGGTTGTACCTATTTCATTCAGTGCCCAGCTGTTCAAATCTGAAAGACAAGATCACTTTGATCAGATAAAGTGAAAATCTAAGGAGTTGTCCATTTAGTATTTTTTCAATCAACAGCTAGCAGTGATTGCTTGATTTAAAATTTCTTGTTCTGCCATGGGAAACCAGAAGAACTTAACAGGATGAAAGAAGTCTTGGAAAGTATAATATTGAGTAAACTAGGAAGAAGAAAGATTAGTTGCAAAAGATGATGAGTGTAAACAGTCTTAGAAAAGGTGTTAGGAAGAAAAGAAACTCTGTAAAAATGTGTGGGCCTTGATGTATAATTAGGAACTAATTATGAGAAATTGCCTACTGTGAAAACTGTCAGAAGTAAAGATGCTTAGAAGGATAAGCAGAATTGACAGTGGTGAATCTCCTGAGAAATCTGAAGGACTGAAATAAATGAATAGTCTGAACCTTGATAGAAGCAGTAGTTTCTGTAGGAGTGAGGGTTGTGGGGTTTTTTTGGTGGTGGTGGTGTTTTGTTGGTTTTAGTTTTAATAACTTGAGTTTAATTTGAAGGTTAGAGAGAACCTCCTGTCCAACTGTCTCCACTTTATTCTTACTTTAACACAAGGGCATTGGTGGACTTGAGAGGTGGTTTTAACAGTGTTGTTTGATCTTATTTTTAAATTGTTTTAAGAATGGAAGATAAAATTGTCTCTTAGTTAGCTCAGTTTCATCTTTTTAATGCTTTTCTTTCTTACAATCTGGTGTCACTTGAACAAGGCATCTTTTGAATTTTGGAGGAATAGTTCAGCATTGCTGCTGGGGAACTTTGTTGCTTCCAGGATTGAATGTGAATAGGATCAGTCCTATATCCCTAATCATTAGATCCAGAAATTTAAATTCCCTCAGAAACAGCCATAGCATCTATTCCATCCCAACACTGGTTTCACATCAGCTTTGGCAGTATTACTTAGGCAGTCTGAATGATCTTCTGAAAAATGTAGACATGAACAGGAATGGAAGGGGTACTTAAAACAAGGTGTTTGTGGGGCAAACAGGTAACAGCTTCATAAAGGAAAGGTTTCATAAAACAATGATGGGAAGGTGGAAACTGAGCAAACATGCAAACCCCTTGGGAAGTGGCAAGTGAAACATCACAGCAGGAAGGTCCATGACAGGAGGGACTTGATGATGAGCATGGAAGCTGGTTTCCATTTCTGCTGCACAGACAAGACCTTTCAGGCTTCAGGAGGTTTGAGTAGACAGCAACAGACAAATGTCACACTGACAACCTGTATGTAAGGAAAATCTGCTTAAGTGTGAATCTAAAATGTTTGCTTTTCCATGTGTCTTATCCAGACTGCAGGACTGATCTTAATATAACAGAATATTGTTGAATATTACAGTTTTGCTGGTGCATGGAGTTTAAACCTCAAATACATTTCTAATCAGATTTGTATACAACCCTGATTTGTGTATAAATAGAGGATCATGTGTGACCAAAGACTCTGATAATGTATTTGGCTTGTCCCCTGTTTTTTTAAGTTTCTATTTATTTTGGTATTCTGTATCTTAGTGCCTAACCTGATGTATTCTTTCTTCTGGAAGCTGTTTCACCGACCAGGTTAAACTCAATATGTTTTAAAGATGGGTAGGCCACACTTTTTAAAGTAGCTTGTTCCTTTCTGTGGACCTTATTGTCTTGACAGCCATTAATTGGATGGCCTTGGAAATGCAAAAAAATTATTTAAGAAGGTACAATTTAGAGAGAACTGTTCTATGGTTTCTGTTCAAATTATTTTGAGTGCATACTTATATAGGCTTGTATCTTAAAAGTTTAGTGTTGAAAGTGCTCATTTGCCCTGAACTTTAAACTATAGGGCAATCTTACAGGGTTTGTGTTTGGTTGGTTTGGGGCTTTTTTGTTGTTGGTTTGGGGTTTTTTGGCATGTTTTCTTTTTTCTCATTACTATTTTTAGAAAGTTAATTCCAAAAGGAATCAGAATTGGGAAGCTGGTTTCCTAAATGATATGGAAAAAATCTTTTCTTGCATAAGTTGCTTATGCCTGTGCTGTTGCTGTAAGTTAAGATTATAAAACCACAAGATTTTTGTCTTGAGGTGTAAATGACTAATATACATCATCATATATCATCTACCCCCAAGGATCAGTTTGACTCTTATTTGCACTAATGTTGTGAGTTTCAGGCCTCAGTGATTGTCTGGACATACACTGTTATGGATATCACAACTTGTAAGGGCACTCTTCACAAAATATGGCAGAAAACCAAGGGTCAGTATTCCCCACAAGTCAGAGGTTATAGTGTGCCTGCTTTACTTTGGTACTTTGACTTTGAAAGGATAATGGAGTCATCTTGACTTGTAAAATCACTGACGTTGAATGCTGACAAAACTAGTGGGTGATGCTGCTCACTGTTCTTTAGCTTCTAGTACTTCTTGAGGACTGTTTCTACATTAATTTTCTGAATTAATTCTGAATTTCTACTGAACTTTAATTGTTGCTCTGGATGACACTAACAGCCTTTAATAGATGGGTTTGATACTGTTTCTCCATGATTTAATTGGCTTGCTAGCCCCTCTCCTGCTCCCCAGATAGTTTAAATACTTGGCTTTATTACAACATGAAATGCTGTACTTCTGTGAGCTATGTCTGTACTTACTTGACCATAATTACTCCACACAACAGTTCACCACCTTAATATAGTAGATAATTTATATGTTAACCTCTTTGGTCACATGCCACCTAAGGAAAAAGCCTTCACATAAGCATTTTTAAAGACAAAATCGGAATAGATTAAGGGTATGCTGACACAACCTTTGTGATGATCATCATCAACTGGAAATTTGCCCATTTTACTACTTTTTTTTTTTAATTGGCTTCCTTGAGAACCTTATGTAATCACAGAGTATCTGTGCTGGGTATCTCTTGACTTTATTGTCAGGTTTCAGCTAAATTCAATTTAGACAGAAACCAAGATGATTAGTTGTTACAAGCTTTATGTATTCATAAATATAAATTCAGTGGAGAAAGACCATCAGCGCATTTCAGTGGACATCAGAAAGTTCCATTAAGCAAGTGGTACTGTTGTTTTCAAAAACAAAACAAAAGAAAAATCACTTGTACCATTGCAGACCTCAGGTGCACATGGCAAAGAGTTTGGTGACAACTGTAATTAAAAAAAATATGTCCATGTATTGTACTGTCCTCTGCACTGGCACATTAATCTTCTTGGGGAAGATCAGGAGAAAAGAACTAAAAGTTTGCAGATATTTTCTTGAACCAGTTACCTTATTCACAGTGTGTGCCTTCTGTCACAAGTGAATCCCTATGCTGTGCTGTGTGTCAGCCAGTGCCAAATCTGAACAATTGCTATATTGAAAGTACTGCCTCAGGCACTCAGAGTTATTTAATCATCAGGTGGAAATCTATAGAAAGTGATAGTCTTGAGTAGTTTTGGCATTGCATAGTAGCTTCTTTCTGGTTTTTGGTTTTGGTTTTTTTTTTTTTTGTCATAGAGAAGTTAAAACTTTTCAAAATATTTCTATTTAAATTATGTCTAAAGCTGTCATGACCAGAACTTTCTTGTTCCTTTAGGACACCTCACCATCTTCTATCTTCAGTAGCCTTGGTTCTACGTATTTTGGAGAATTTACTCACTTGGGAGCACTAGTGACCCTAGTAGTGACCCTCATAACAGCTTCTTCCATGTAGCTTGGTGAAGCTGAATTTTGATACAGTTGTGAACCAAGCTGGTATCCAGCTGCCACAAGCCCATGGCCCTTAAAGTTCTTTAGTACATCTTGATAGGAAACCCCAGAGCTTGTGGTAGTGAGATAGCTTAATTTTGTGAACTAAATGAACACTCTTTGACTTCAATAAGGTATTTGCACTTTTGGGAAAATTAAGATCAAAGAGTTTTGAAAGATTTGTGTATTTTATGCCTGTCAGATAATGTGATAAAGAACCAGTAGTGGTGCAATTATAGAGAAATGTTCCTGTACCAAGGCACAACTGGCTGTGAAGTAAAGCTGAATGTGCTTTTGAAAGCTTCTGCTGCTTGCTACTGAACAGGAAAGTTGCAACAAAGACTCTTGCAGTTTAGCATAAAGATGTCTCTATGTTCCTGTGGGGGACCTGTGGGCTGGATGCATCCTCCTTGAAACATGTAATTAGGTTTCTTCTGCTAGTGGGGCAGTCTCCTGCATAGCTCTCTCAGCAAGGGAGTGGAGAGTGTACCTTCAGCCTGTCTTGGCAGTGGCTGATGCAGCTCTCTATTACCAACAAAAATTCAGTTGGTTTTTTTCCCACATTGTTGAAAGGAGGGAAAGCAATGTAGGAAGGTATGTAAATACCAAGTTAGGAATCTCACTGTCAAAGTTCTTTCTTTATGGAGAGAAAATAACTGCACTGGGGGAGGTTTAGGTTGGATATTAGAAAGAAGTGCTTCAGTGAAAGGATTATTAAACACTGGAATAGGCTGCCCAGGGGTGATCACCATCTGTGAAGGTGTTTAAAAGATGTGTAGATGTGCAGTTCAGGAATATGGTTTAGCACTGGACTTGGTAGAATGAGGTTACTGGTTGGGCTTGATGATCTTAAAGGTCTTTTCCAATCAGAATGATTCTGTGAGAGACGTGGGCCATGCCAAAGGGAAGATGCAAGGAGGACTGCATGCTGGAGAGAATCCAGAAGGCAGGGGCAAAAGGATTCAAAAGGTTCTGAGGAAGAGGGGAGGTGGAACTATGTCCAGCTGAGGAATGAGGTGACCTCTGAATTGGAGGGTGGAGGAAATCTGGAAGAGATGAAAGCATTTGTGGTGATGGGAGAGATGGGGTTGGGAATTGGGAGTGTGGGAAGCAATGAACGAGGGTGGGACTGGACTTGCAGTTGAAAAAAGGTGACTTGTGCCAAGATCAGGAACTGCAGCCAAGAGGGTGGGGAAAGAAAGAGATGAGGAACAAGAGGAACATGGGTGGAGATGGGAATTAATTCCACAGAAGCTCTGAAGCCCATGGGCAAATGCAGTGGAGTTTCTCCCTGGCTCAAGGGTGGAGACGCTACATCATGCAAGAAAACTCGTTGCTATTTCTGGTGCCAGAAAGAAGTGGGGAGCAGTCAGGTACTTCCAGCTTGCTCTCTTCCCCTCTGGATGCCCTCAAGGCATCTGCAGGAAGCCTCAGTGGTAAGGCAGGAACAGCAGCGTTCCTGCATGAAGTATCTGAAGTTTTTTACTGAAGAATTTGATAAACATGTCAGTCACTGCTGATTGTTCTGTTGTCCCTTTGGTTCACTTTACTGTATTTCTCATCAACTGAAAATAAAAACAATCTGAATACCATTTTTAATGAAACTATTCAATCTGTTTACCCAAGCATAGCCATAATTCAAAAAAGATTTTATTAATTTTAAATACTTTGTTTTGCTTAGTTTTTCTCAGATTTACTATAAGGTGCAACTACAGCTCATGGTACAATTTCCCTTTTTCTTACATTGCTGTTGAAGGATGTTTTCTTGTAACCTTTGCTAAAATCAGAAGCAAAGATAAACTCTGAGATTTTGTTTCCTGTTTCACTGAGGTCAGTTAATGCTTTTTTTTTTTCTGCTTTGATTTTCTAGTAACAGGATACCAAAATGTTTCACTCTGAGCTCTGGAAAGTTCTCTTAACTCACTGTTGATTTGGTTTAGGCTATTGGTTTCTTGAGCCCATGTATAAGTGTTTTGTGCTTTTAATAACACAGTGAAATATTTAGTAGTACATACAACAGAATTACTGGTCTTGTTATTCTTGCAGTCTCTGTTTAGATCAAGAATTGCATCTGCATTCCAAATGTGACAATTATAATCTGCACACTAGTGAATATACAGTAAATTAGTTGTAATACTGAGCCATTAACATATCTAATCCAGATGTGATTAATCTAAAATTGTGAATTTATATGTGATTTTATAAGATGGGCTTAAAAAAAATTTGTTAAATTCAGTATACATTCTTGGTGGGTGGATTTTTGGCATCATTTGGGAAGGGGGTGTGGTATTTGGGGAATGGGTGATGTGGTAAAAAAAAAAAAAAAGTTTAAAGTAAATAATATGGTCTTTCATGACCCAGATAAGTTACCAAAGAAACTCTGTTTTAGGAGTGTTCCAGTCTATTGGAAACAGGGTGAGCTTTTTGCTACCAAGAAAAGCATGTATCATTATAATTAGTTGGCTCTGGAGCTTTTTAATCTGTAGATGTTACACATCACAATAAACAACCAGAGTAGTGATTCCAAATAGAAGTATCTCACCTACTGTAAAGATTATTCCCTTCTTGTTAATCTGTAACAATCTAAATTTTATTTTATTGATGGGAGCAGCATAGTTTTTGCATCTATGTATTTTGAACAGTGCAGTGAAAACATAAGTCCTTGCTTGTCTTAGACCTGTGCTTTACAATGCAGACTTGCAAGAATGTAGTTGTATAATTGGTAGCACAATCCTCTTTCTTTACTTTGTGTGAGGATCAGTTTAATCACTTTTCTGAATCATTACATTTATCATAAAGATGATCTGCTGTACTTTGGAAAAAAAAGGATTCAATCACATATAACCCTTTATAACAAAAATACGGGGTATTTTTAAAAATCTGGTGCCTTTGCAGTAACATGGCTCATGTCTTGCTTTTTTATTTATCTCAGGTTTCAGTTTCTCTTCAGTCTGTTGCTGTTTGATGAAGTGTTTCTATATAGCAAGACTAAGTATTCGTGAAAAATACATGTGCATACTGTTGGAGAGTTATATACAGAAGTTTGTTTGGGATAAAATGCTGAGCTTGTGGATCAGCAAAGATTTTAGAAGAGACAAGGTCATGTAGAATGTAAACACAGTACAAATACTTTGTCTTTAGTGTCAGGTGAGGTTTTATGCATGTAAAAATACCAGCTTTCATTGGGATGCTTGCAGTTGATTTCAGTATTCCTCAGCATGTGTGTGTAACTGGTAGGCAGGTAGCTTTTTACTGTATTCCTTAAAGCTGCTCTATTATATATTATATTAAGGCTCTGAAAGAACATGTGTGCATAGGGATGTAATTTATACAGTGGGCAGTGTTTGTTCTTTAAGATTTCCATTCAATCAGGAAACATACCTTTTGTTTATGTTTTGATGTTTGATAGAAATTCATAGAATGTCAATACATTTATGCAAGAAGGTAATAAACGATGCTCAGATAATTCTGTTGATGTGAAATGCTTTTCAATGAATTTCTGATTTTTCAGAGAGCTAGGTTATATGGGAGCTTGGGTGGAGGCAGGCCAAAGGAACAAGAAGGCCTCAGATAAAAGTGTGAAGTAAAGGTAGTCAGAGGTAGTAGTGGTTCCTTTATTGTGTACATATTGACCAGCTGCTGGATCTTTGGAGCAGGAAGAGTTGATTGGGCTTTGTCCACAGTGTAGTTTGCTGAGCAGTGAAGAACTAAGGAAAACAAAGAGGTGAGCAAGTGAAAGAGGGGTTAGTAGTAAGTTGAATTAAATGAGTCAATGGATCATATTACAACTAAGCAGTAGTTCTAAGATTTGGTTTCAGTGCATTGCAGCCAACAAATGGAAAGTGTTAGTCATCATGTTTTCTTCATTAAGAGTGGAAGATACCAACTTCCCCTGTAGGCAACTTTTTTTTTTTTTTTTTTAACATTCATGTTTTTGTGAAGTCATTCTACAGTGTCCCTGGTACTTATAAATAAATAAATGCATGAACTAATCCTTTGTTTAGCATGTAAATAAATTCTTTGTGTATACTAATCTTTGAAGTAGGATAATGTCTTACCACCTGATTTGAAAATAGAAAGTTTGCAATGTTTATATCCCTATGTGGTTTTGAAAAAAACAAAAAGCCCAATGGAATTTCTAGATGAAACTAGAAAATGTCATTAAATTTCATTGTGTTTTTATATTTAATTTGGCTTGCTGTCTTCTAAATAATCTTTTTTTCCTCGTTTAATTCTGTTTCCAGAGAGTATACTTCAGCCAGATCTTTATTAGCATGAACTGTTTTGTTTAAAAAAAAAAAAAAAAAAGTTCTGGAAGGCTGCATGAGGGGAGGAATGCCTTATTTTTCAGGATGTGTTTGTACGAATAACCCCTGTCTAGTCTGTATCTTTGAGAGCACATGGTAATCTTGTATGAAGTAAGGTTAAAAGGTAAATGGCATGGTACTGTTTCTTTTGGCTATTGCATTAAAGTGTTTGACCTTTAGCAACCTATTTTTATCTTAGGCAGTAAACTATTTAGTTCTGCTTATCAAAAGAGACTTCACTGCTCTCTTTCCATGCTGTTCTTATCCAAAACACACCATATCAATCCAGCATCAGTAGACTTTATCAGCAAAGGCCATTATTCTGCTTACAGATGCAGCATAAAAGAGTTTATTTATATTGTAACAGTACTTTTTTTCAATAAGTGTTTTCGTATAGAGTGCTGTGGTTGCCAGTTTCATTATCTAATTTAGATCTTCTTTTGTATTAGCTCCTTAGTAGCTTGCTCTTTCTCCTGATTTCAGTTGTTTGACTTGAAATTATTTAGCTTGGTGTCTGCCCTAAAGTGAATTATTTTAGACTATTAGAACTATAGCCTATGTGCCTCTAAAGAGAAGCTTAATATAGTAAGTTATGCTTGCAGGTATTAATTAATTTCTTAGTTATTTGAGGATATCTTCAAAATATCAAATTATTATTGCTGGTAATTTGAAATTTTATGAAGTGTTTAATTAAAGGGTCTGCTCCCCCAGCCCTTTAGTTGTCTCTGCAATTTGCCAGAGTGAAAGAACCAACATTGGGGTGTTGGCCAGAGGCAGACCTTGCTGCACCTCTGAAGTGACCATAATGCATAAAGCTGCTGGTGATATTCAGTGAATTTTTAACCTGCAGGAGGTTGACTGGTTCAGCTCTCCTGGGCAGCTGCTTATTTGTTCTGGCTATGTTTTTTTCAATTGATTTTTTTAAATTTAAGTGATTCTTTACTACTGTTACTAGTAAACAAATACTGGTACAATAGTCAGGTTTCCAGTTTTGCAGTAGAGTAAATAAGCTTTTATTTTGTACATCCCAGAGGACTGAGTCTAGACCTCTAGTAGTACCATTATGTAAGTTTTGTCTCTTGGGTACTAGAAATATCTCTGTGAATTTGTTACATCATGCATTTTCACAACTTATAGATGTCAGGGATCACAGAAAGCAGCTCTTAGCTGTTTGAAGAATACAGAGCTCTCAAAAACTCTGTTTCAAAAATCCCAAACATAAAGCACTATTAGATAATCCCACTTTTCTTCTATTGGCCATAATAGTTTTATAAGGATTGACTGAAGCTAGACTCCAAAAGAATCAAAGCTTTTCAGTGGATGCCAGAATCTGAAGACAAGTGAACACTTGATAAAGTCATGAGTAAGTCCACATATCTTCCCAAGTTCATTCCATAATCTGTCCTCTGTCAGTTCACCCCATCAGACAACTTCTGGAAAATGTTCAGTGGCGCTGGGTTGAACAGGGCAGACATTCCTTTAACGAGTTTGATAGGTAACAGTTCTTGTGCTGAAATACTGCAGCACTGCTTAACTATCTCATTAGCAGAGGCTTGTAATGAGGAAATAGAAAGCTTCTTAGTCTCAAAAGATCTTTTTAAATACAAAATAGGCTTGTTTTTCACATGGGAAAATGGTTCACAATTTAAAAATAAGTGATTCCCAAGTTTTTTTTGAACCAGCTAATTGCTATGATTCTTCAGGATTACTTATGAGCTGTAACCCAGATTTATCAAATAAAGAATTCCAAGTACTGTGGGATACAGTCAGTGGTGTATCCACTGAGTAAATGCAGAACTCCTACTATGTTTCCTTGGAACCACAGTTGATGATCACTGCCCTAAGGCATATGATTTACTAACCATAAAAGACAATCTCTGCTCCTTGTGGCTTTCTCTTTGGGGGAGTCATGCTTTTTTATTTTTACTAATTTTTGGATCATATTTCTACTTCCAAATTGAGGTGGAAATAGCTAGAATTGTGGGAATAGATTCAGGAGGAGAGATGCTTTGGTTGTTGAAAACTAAAAAATCCCGAAGGAATTAATATGTTTGCAATGAGAAATGAGGCTTCATCAGACAATTTTTCTGACCTGTTCTACTCCCAGCCATTGTGCTAACTTTAGATTCTTTCTATATATATATTTTGTGTGTGTGAAGATGCATGCTAAGATATGTGGCCATTTAAACACAGATTCAGTGTACTTTGGGTCAGGTAGCAGTTGAATGAGTGGTCTCAGGTGAGCTTAAAGAGACTGGACACCCTAGTAAGGCCATAGATAAATGTTCTCATGTCATCTGCAGCTGATTGTCATCTTCTCCTCCAGAATAGGTGATTCCTCCCAGCATCCCAACTGGTATGCTAGCAGGCTGATTTTGCCTATAAATGAATTTTAGGAGTAGTTTTGTGTACTGCTGGCTCATACAAACAAGTGGGATGATGGTTCTGGCACAGGGATGGTGACAGCTGGGAAGGGGGAATAGTCTTTTCAGCTGTCACAGCTGCATATGGAAAAAGATACCCATCTGCAAGCCAGGAAAAGCTTACAGATATCTTAAAACACATGGCCTTAATTTACTTTTTCCTTTATTTGACTTTATATTTGGAATAATTACTTTAAGAAAATGATGGGAGTGACTCTTTAAAAGGTAGAGACAGGACCATGACTTGGACATGAAAAAAATTAGCTCCACTAATAAAACTGATTTGTGAGGCTAATATAATGTGTGAAGTAATTCTAAACTCTCAGAAACCTTAAGGTTTAACATAAACTAAGTAATAAAATGTTGGTAATCTAAGTAATTGTTTTTCTGCTTGCAGCTGTTGCTTTTCTTTTCTGAAAAGTTGTCTGCTACATTCAGTACTTTACTTATTTTGTGAAGTATTTTTTTTTTTTATGCTGCACGTGAGCCAAAGCCTATCCTTTGACATTCATGTCCAAACCTGCTTTAGCATTTTTTATTCATCTAAGAAGTAGAAAAAAAAGAATTGCTTTTTAGGCAGTGATGGTGAGATTCTCATTTAAGGGCTGGTTCTTAGAAATTCACTGACTCACTAGCTTTGAGTTTACAATAACAGTTCTGCTGCTAGTGAATCATGCAGCTGATCTGCTGGGAGTTGTTCATAATTGGAAAAGGAAGATCTGTTTTTTGTTTTCTTCTCTTACTACTTGTTTATGTTGTGCCACTGAAGAAGACATAGGTGATCCACACCCATTGCCCATGTCTTGCCCATTAGTAAAAATCAACCCTCTTAATGCAGAATAATGTCAAATCTGAGAATATCAGTAGCTGAGGATATTTGTTGAAACTGGAAGTCTGAAGACTTCTGTTGAGGGAAACTAAATCACCAGTTCACTTTTTGGTAAAAGCTCATGTGTTACTGCTGATCTTGACTGTAACACAGTCATATAAGGGGATTTTAAACTACTCTACTTTCTGTAAAAAAAATAATTTGTGTTATTATTACAAGGAAAATTGGTTTGTCCTGTAAATGTCACCATTAATATAAAGCCCATTCTGATGACGCTTAAATGGATATCACTTTCCTTTAATGTCAGTGGACATAACTGAAAGCTATTAAAGTATTTTTAACAAGAGAATTAACACAGACAGAGTCTTTTGTATATAAACTTCACCCTTCCTGTTTTGGATGGAGCAATAAGTTTACTACAGAGCAGATTTAGGAAATAGCTTTCCATCAATTCAGAATTTCATAAATAAAAAGTTGCAGGGCGAGGTCCTTCCTTTGGCATAAAGCTGATTATTTCCTGTTTAATCCTGAACTGGTGCATTTCAAGTAAAGGTATTTTTTTAGCATCCAGCAGAGAGGAGAGATTTTAGGTTTCTGTTTTCATTCATGGTCCCATAAAAATGGAGTTTCTAGTCTTGAAGATCATTATAGAAAACAGGGAAATTAATAGATATACAATTTTTTTGGTCTTTCAGACAATTTTTATACTTAGCTGCACAGTTGTTGGACATTCTTAAATCTGTAGCTGGGCTGCTTAACACATGAGCTGAAAAGGTGTAATGGATATGGCTTAAAAAGATTATCAGTACTTCTAGTGAGATTTAAAAACTAATGAATTGTAATTGCTGTGGGTTCATTTGAATGTAGGTTTATCATCTGCTTGCAGAAGGCACAACAATTCCTTAAAAAGTGTATGTAAGAGGTAGAATTTAAACTAACACTGCTGTTTTACCTAAGGAACACACAAGTTAATATATGAAGTAACACTATCCTCATCCAACACATCTGTTGTAAAGAAGCCTATGAAATCTAGGCCACACACAAACTGGTCTCCAAGGGCCTGTAGTTGGTGTTAGAATGCTGTTATTATGTGGTCTGATTGGTTTAGTAGAGAATTATCTCCAGTAAAACCATGTAACATAATAGTCCTTGCTCTCCCACATGGGAGCTACTCCTGCTTGACTGAGCAAGAGGTTTCTTGAAGAAGTAATAATGCACTTGCTCGTGCCAAAATGTAACATTAAATGAAGTGTATCTTCATGTACATTTTTGTTGTGAATCAATTCCTCTTTATTTAACCATTCACTTAAAGTTCTCCACTGTGGTATTAAAAATTATTAAAGTAAATATATGGATTTCCTAGCAATATATTTTAAGTAAACATATTGCTTCTTGAAACTTGCTTGTAGTAAATTTAAAGCAATGGGGAACTATTTGGAAAATGTGAGTTTTTATAAATGAAAAATCTTTGGCTGACTGTTCCAGATATTAATTTAATTTCCAGGTAGTACAAGTTGTAGCAGTTTTAGGTTTATGTTGTACTGTCCTGACAGCTTTGTGTGTGGTGCTGTCTCTGTTTGCTTTGACTTAAGAGACCTGAGATAGCTCAGTAGTTCATATAAACAGATTTATAAATGGTACCAACTTGTTTGACTTTTGCTATTGGTTGTTGAGAATGCCATAGCCTTGCTTTACAGGTTTGTCCGTACTGTGTATCTGGACCTGTAAACACTGCAGTTGTTGAGGGCTTTCCTTTTTATTTACTTTTGATTATTTTTGGCTTTACTCAACAGACTCCTACAAATGCTGTATGTTCCATCTTTGGTTTATGAGCATTGAATAAATGCACAAGACTAAATTTTTGTTCATATGGAGTAGGGTAGAAGAAAGGAGTTGAGGAGGAATGGCACTCCTCCAGAGGTGATGAATACAGGTATTAAAGAATAATATTATTTAACAGAGCCCTGCACTGCAGAAGTCATGGGAAGATGAGGCTGGAGTCACTGAGCCAGTCACACCTGAGACAGTCACAGGCTTCTCCTGAGCTCCACCCTCATTCCATATTTTTTTAGGGTTGGACTTGATGATCTCTGAGGTCCCTTCCAACCCAGCCAATTCTATGATTCTATGATTCTGCAAACTCCATGACTTCATTGTGACTGCAGAGGTGTCACCAGGGGCATAATGGGAACTAAAGGAGTATTCAAGTGATGTCTTGAGCTTAAACTGGTTTTATGCAAGTAAATAGTTTGGCCTGTGTGTTCTTTTCCCAGTGCATTTCACAGCATGGAAAAGACCAGAGTCATATTTTAAAGCCCCAGACAAATCTTTAGTTCCTTTCAACATTAAAATGTATGTGTAAATTCAGCGGAGAGTACGTTTGTTACTCTAGGTACAGGCACCCATCCCACAATTTTATAGAACATTTCTAGTCTGTTGTCATACTAGAATTCTACTTGAAAATAAAGTAGGAAGCCTTGCAGTGGCCTTGTTTTGAACTGTTGCCCTCTTTAAAGTTAATTTAATTAAAGGGAATAAAAAAAACTACAAGCAGAAGCTGCTGTGTCCTAGAAGCAAAATGCTGTAGAACAGTTGAACAGAACCACTGCAGCCTCTTGCCATGGAGCCCTGTGTGGGAGCAGTGACCTGATCCTGGGGACATCAGAGCTGCCTCTCCCAGGGCCTCCTACCAGCGCCCGTCCCTGCTGATCTCTGCTCACACCCACCCATGGTCTTGGTCCTTGAGGACAAAGCCCACCTGGAATTCATGCTGCTTTTAAAAGGATGCCTGTGTCAGCATCTATTCCACACAAGGGGCTTTAAGCAGACCATTCAGTCAGGTTTTTAGATGCCAAGAATGGTGGATTTCCATTCCAAAAACCTATTAAACCAGGCGGTTGAAGCTTGCAATGGAATAAAGGGTAGCATTTAAGTGCAAGTAACTTTAGTATTTCCCTATCTTCAGTAAGTAGCAAATTAACATGAAATTGTTCATTATTACATAATAGATTAAATAACTTGTTCTCCCCAATTTGCATTTCAATTTGTATCTAGTTGGTCTATAAACACTGATTAGTGGGTACAGAAATTATTGCATAAATTCAAGGCAAAATTGTTAGTGCGTTTTTAAGAAAGGAATAGAGTAAACCTGTTTATATTTTATAATTTAAATTTTTATACCATCACTGTAACCAAGGACTGAAATTTTGTACATTAATTTAGCTTTTTTGTAACCATGAAAAATAGTTCATCTTGGTTGAAAACCAGTTTTAAATGTCTTGATCATGACAGTTGTCTTCAAGTGGCTTAATGACAGTTCTAAGTATGCTTTGCAATGTGGAGCTATAAATTTATATATATGTTGTACTCATAAACATAACAGTACAATTAAATTGCCACTATAGTAATGATAATGTCTCCGTACTCTTTCATTGGAGGGTTAGCTTATTGTACTTGAGGAGTACAATAACTTGAGGAGTACAATTAACAGTAAGTTGCTTGGGGAGAGGTCATAATTCCTTTTATGAGCTGTCTTTTGCAAGGAAGGGGCTTTGATACCAGCAGTACAGAAGTCGTTCAATGTGTAGTAGTTTCCCAGTTTATTAGAGTTTCCATGCACAATTATAGTGCAAAGTCTTTCTGATTCTGCAGCTGGTTTAGAGCTAGGTCAACATTTTGCAAGAAAAAGTATAACTTATGGTCAATCTATCTGTGGCTGTGTTAACAGAAGAAAGGTGCTTTGCCAGGCTCATTTTAGGTCTGATGGGGAGGGGAAATAAGAAGCTGGCTTGTACCACCAGAGGGCTATACCAGCTTGGCTATCCTGGTTTAGCTGGGGGAACAACAGCTTTTTCCTCTGTCTGGTGTAGAGAAACAGCCCTGGGGCTTCATAGAAGCAAGAGAGGTTTCAGTTTGCTCTTATGTTAATGGGGTGTCCATAGGGGATGTGGTATGGCTTTCAAATTTGTGCTGTATTTGTGCTCTGCAAGTTCAAACTCTGCCTTTGTCAGAAATTAAAAAACTCTCAGTGAGCATGTTGCTTCTTCCCTCCTTGCACGAGGACTTGGTATTTGTGGGAAATGTGCCCTTAGTAACTGAAAAGTTTCTGTCTTCTGGAAGATAATATGTTAAATGAATGCTTTCATGAATCACAGATACAATATTGTGATTGCTGGGCATGTTGGATCTTCTTGAGGGCGAGTTAGTATCTAAGGGTTGCAGGCTGTTTAACGTGGTTTCTGAGCCATAACCCTAACCCCTCCTCCCAAGTGAACTGAGCCTTGAGGGTCCTTGGCCTTCTGGATGAGGAGCTAAGAACAGGCATCTATGAAGATGGACACTGACTTACAGACACAGGTGTTGGGCTGTGTGCATATGGTGCAGAGCTGCTCACTGAGCCTGGTGCTGTGTCATATTGCTGTGAAAAAGGAATCCTGGTGGAGGTCAGGGAGTGTTAGATCAATCTGTGAATATATGGAATTACAAGAGTGCTCAAAAATGCAGGAAGGAGCAAGGGATTGGAAAGTACAGGTGAAATGGGCACTGATTTCACTTGATAAATCATCACATTCACATAGTGGATGTGGTCCTCCTCATGCCTGGTGGTCCTGCTTGTGTTTGTGAGCAAGAGTAAACCTTCTGCATTGAAAGTAATTTGTCCATCTTTTTCTTAAAGCTGCTCGAGCCTTGCATGCCCAACTCTTTTGATGTTTCCTGTTCAAGAGGCTTTTACATGTGCATAAAGCCAAGAGCACCGAAGTACAAGTCATATTAATTCAAAACCATAGCTGGAGAAGATACTTCATGTTGTCTTACATTTATATAAAATAAAGCATGTTCTTTGGAATGATTCTCCCACAAAGGAGAAATGAAGATTCAGTTAAGTAATTTTTGAAATAGAGAAGAGAAATTTGCATCTTGCATTTGCTACTCAGTTGTACTTTCTGCTAGTTATGGACATGGGAGGTACTGAGGCTTAACTTGTACCCTGGTGGGACCAGTGTTCCTGAGGGTCTTTCCCCAGTTGTCAGGGAATTTCACTATTGTTTCCCTCTTCCTCAAAGGCAGCTTAGAGCAGAAGCTGTAGTTTCAGCTGATCTGAATCACCTTGAGAAGTTAGAAGGCCTTTCTTTGCACAGACAGTAAAGTTTGGGGAGACCACTATGAGGTGAAATAAAGGTTGTGAATATCTCCATTTTAACTTCTGTGGTTTTCTTGGCCTCCTCCCCTTTGAATATTGTGTCTACTCTTGCTGTTGAAGCAGAGCTGCTTTTTGGCCAGGTATGCAAGACTTTGAGACCAAGATGATAAAGTCTCTGAATCTTCTGCAGACTGTAGTCATTCCTAGCTAGATATAATTTCATCCACAACTGGAGTTTAGATGTACAACAAAGTTTTGGTGATGTTGTTTTCCACCCATTAGCTGAGCCATTCGGTATGTTTTCTTTGGTTTAAACCAAGACAATTTTTAGATTATTGCAGTCTAAGACATGAGCAGTCCCCACATTTGCTATTGCTTCTCTTTCTTCCTCATCAGATGTTAGTATCCCAGCATCACTTAGCTGCAAGAAGAGAATGTGTGGCATCCTTCATCTCTTTCATGTCAATATATACCTTGTAATTTAAGTCAGTGTTGATGGCACTTTGAGATTAACCGTGGAAACTTTGCACAGATGCAGATTAGGGAGGTCTCAGAAGTTTTGCCTGGTGAGTTCTAGGGCTTGATCACCTTCAGCCTGGGTGACTGGCATCTCTATTGCTCTAGCTGTATCTGGAAGTAAAATTCTATTAGCTATATTTAAACAGTTCTAAGTGCAAATTTTGGTTTAGTGTTCTTAAACATATGAGGAGTGTTCACTAACATGTTGCAGGTGCATCATACCTTTAGATTTGTGTCTAGACAAAGCCGAAGTGTTTATACAGAACCCAGCACACTGAAGAGTTTATCTCAGTCAGATCTTCTGTGCTGTTATCATGTAAGACTGAAAGGAGCCAATATACCATGGGAATAATATAAAAGTAGGAGTATTTGTAATCCACTAACCTCACAGATGCCAGATGTGCTGATTTTGGAAAACTCTTCAAAAAGAACTTGAAGTCAGCTTATATACTTCTCATTCATAGGAAAAACGGGACTATATTTATATTTTGTATGTGTGTGCATATAAAATAAATTAAAATCTATTTATATATTTGGGAGTAGAACAGCTGTTTCTGCTTCTCCTTCATCTAGTTACTAAAGTGTTATGTATTCTTTCCATTTTGCTGGTGCTGTAGCATAGGTCAGAGAGTAAAAGTGAGCTAGGGCCTTGGTAATCGTTATCCTGTGGCATTAGCTGTTTTCAGGATTGCCTGATATACATATCAGACAGAATAATCATGTCATTGGTATCATTCCCTTTCTTGTTTCTCAATGTAAAAAAAGTTATTTCTTCTTTCTTCACACATGGAATACTTTTCAGGCTTTAGTTCCAAATGTTTGCAGATGAGCTTTCCATGGTGTGAGCTCAAAATCCATATTATCTGGAATTTTAAAGACAAGGTTGCTTTCAAACCTTGTAGGGTCACAAGTTCTTCCAGAATTCTTCTCCCACAGAGAGTGAGTTTGCTTATTTGAAGCCTTTTCTACTGTTTTCTTCCTCAAGCATCACAGTCTCATCTTATTTTACAGAAATAACCTCCTTCTCTTCTGTGGAGAAGATGGATTTTAATATGCCATGCCACCATTCTCTTTTCAAGATCTTTGAGTGCTTTCACACATTTTTCAAATAATTGACTGTACCATTAAGTTGTAATTAATATGTTGTGTAAATGATATTCATGTAATTGATAATCCCTACTTCCTTCTGTAAAGCATAGTAACTTCTCTTTGAGGCTTGGTACTCCTGCACTTGGCTTCAGATATAAACCGGTTTATGAAGTAATTTCCACTTCATGACTGTGGCTCACAGTTCCTTCAGTTGTGCTGATGCATCTGGTTTTAGAACTGAATCACATTAATTGGGAGGGAAGTAATTTTAAAAGGGATCATCTCAGTGAAGTAATTTATGGTGTAGGTATACAAATAGGTTTATCAGCACAATTGAGAAGGAGGCAGATGGCACCAAGAGGATCAGAATTAGCAGCTGGGGTAGAAAACTTGTCACGGGAAAATTGCTCAATTATTCTTAGAAAAGCTGAGCTGTTTCCTTTTTTTTCTGTTGTTATAACTGCCTTTCCAGCTCCACCTTCTGCCTTCCTCCCCTGTTTTAGGTCAATTTTCTTTTTTTTTTTTTTTTTTTTTTTTAAGTCTTCTCTCACAAAGCATTGAAAATGTTCATCTCTTGTATGAAGGTGTTTGAAGATCATTATGACAGCAAAGTGATTTCTGATTCCAGATAATCATGGCTGTCCTGATTCTCCTTTCACTCTTCTTTTGTGAAAGTTTTGAAGAAAAATGTGCTTAGATTGAGCTAGTGTTTATACACTAAATGTCAGAGAATTACATCTAGCTTGGCTCTTTGTGGTGTGTGAGAGCAATAGCAGATAACACTATTTGCCATTCATTTGAAGACCAATTAAAAGCAGAACATTTCCTTCACTGGTAGCTTTGGGTAGCTTTGTGTGCCTTCCTGTGCAAGAGAAGGAAAAGTGTCTGTGTTCTCTGTTAGTGTCAGAGTTTCACTGGTACCAGTGTTGCACAGTGCCCTGTGAATGGTAACAGTTACCACGTTCATCTACCTGTAGAAAATCATTTACACATCCTGGTGTGACCACTTCAAAGGTGACAAAATAGGACAAGTAGGCATACAATAGGGAAAAAAACCTGTTTTGAACTATTTCCCCCAAAACATAATGGCTCTAGGGAGAAAAAAAACTTTCAGAAATCTGTGAAGGTGCTAGCAAGTGTGCTGCAAGCACTTGAAAGGCAAGAGTTATCCAAATTGAAATACCATCTGTGTGTAATATGGCTAATCAGAGACAGCAATTCTTCCTGAGTTTTTTCCTTTGAAAGAGTCAGAAGAAAAGAAACACAAATTTGCTCTGTTTGAAGTACCATGTTTTACTTGCTGTGGAACATGAACTGTCTGAGTTTTGGTATTTTACTACCAAAGCATGCAAAGGAAGAAACAAACCCTGCTCAGAAAAAAACCACCATGTGCATACCATTTCCACTCTTAAGATGTTTTGCTTCAGTTTGTTTGGGGCTACACTCTTCTATTTGACTTCTTAATCTCCACTGAGAATTTGAAATTTAATTGTTGTTTGCCAACCAGTGTTTGAAAAGTGGGTCTTATTTTAAACTATTGTTATAGAACATACTATTTGAGAACGGTCTTTATTAAAGGATGCCATGTTAAATCATTTTATTTCTCACAATAGTTTAATTTGTGTGCAGAATATATTTTATTTGGCTGCTCCTCTGTTACGAATATGCTTGAGCTCTGCCCTTGAACTGGTCTGGATGAATAAAATAATGTGATGTTTGGTTGTGGGGGTTATATTGTTTGGGGTTCTTTATTTCTTTTTTACTAATGGGAATTGCTTATATACTATTGTATCATTTGTGTCCACAGTATATACAAATTTGGGAGGAAAGGTTCACACATCTCTGTAAAAAAAAAAGTTCTAGCACAAGCACATTTTAGCTTTTTTTTTTCTTCTAAAAAACGTAACAAGGTATAAAACTGTTTTATCTCCATTCAAATGTATTTTCCAAATGGAAATGGGGAAAAAAGGTGTGAAAATGAACTGCATCTGGCAGTTCGAAGAATTTGACAAATTCCTCTTTTGCTTGGTGTTTAGATTAATAACCTTAGCTGGAACTTGAAAAAAAAGAAAAAAAAAAATTGAAAACCCACTGACTTGCTTTGAAAACTGCCTAAGAGCAGAATCAGATGTTTCTCAGAAAACCAGTTGCAGTGATAAAGAGAAGTTACTTCTGAACTGTGGTACATAACTGCCTTGCACAGTCTTCATTCCCTTCAGTACCAGATCAGAGGGGTTCATGTAAACAGCTGCCAAGATTTCTCTTATCCATGGTGGCTGAATCACCAATGCAGATAAACTTCTGATTAAGGTCATATGTGTCAAGGACTTCTGTGAGAAACAGATATGCAACTAACAAACAGATTTTGGTGAAATTATTTAAATGTAACTTATATCTAAAGTATTAGGAAAGATTATAAACTGAGGTATTGTTGCTTTATATAATGACTGAGATTTTTTGTGGCATTTCTAGACATGCTGCAGTTAAATTAAATGCACATATATTTGGAATGAAAGTCTGGTTTAGCATTTGCACTTCTATTAAATATTGCTGCAAGAGGTTTTTTTTTGTTGTTGTAAAAAGAGGCCTATCTTTTAAAGGCATTTTTTTCAATGAATGTCATTTCTTATGTCTAGGTATTTATGAACTGGTTATGCTCATATTAGTGCAGTTCAGAAGAGAGGAAAAGGCAAATGCATCGTACAGTTGAAACCTCTGTTAAATCCAGTATTCCCTGGTTTGGAACTGCAGTAGTGCCTAAATCAATGAGGGCTGTTGGTGTGCTAATGTAAAGAGTTTTGCATTTAATAATTTTCTAAACTGTGTTGTTTCTAGGTCTACAGGCAAGACTGTGAAACCTTTGGCATGGTGGTGAAGATGCTAATTGATAAAGACCCATCGTTAGAGAATTCCATTCAGTTTGCCCTGAGGCAGAATTTGCATGAAATAGGTGAGCGATGCATTGAAGAACTCAAACATTTCATTGCTCAGTATGATGCTGCCAATCAAGATCTATCAGAATCCTTTAAAGAGGGCTCATACTAAGGACAAAACTGTGCTTTTAGATCCTTTGCATTGTGTACGCCATAACTCATAAATCTGCTTTTTGTGGGGACAGAAGAGATCTTGCTGGAGATTTGAGCCCAAGGCCTGCACTCCTTCATAGTAGCTCAGGTGGCTAAATCTTGTTCACTCTGGACTCCACAACTGCATTCTGCTACCGGTTACTTGTTGACTTATATTTCCTTGACAGGATCTTCTTTTCCAGAATGTTGTAAAATTACTATTTTTCAAACCTTTACACAGTTACCTAGGAAAAAATGTTCACTCTAATGTATGTACACTTATGTTTTGATGTATGTAAGTGTAACTTCAAACACTATTTTTTATTAAAATAACAAGAAGTGGCTCTTTGTTCCTCAAATTATGCAGAAATGTCTTGTTTTTCTGTATGATATAGGAAGGGAAGATTTGCAGAATTGTTCACAGCTATGATTTAAATTATTATAGTTTAATTTTAAACCTCAAATTCATTCTGTAAAATTACATTACAGGTTTTCTCTAGTCTGTGACTGCCAGGGCAATTCTAACTACTCGATATAAGAAGTGCTGGTTTTTTGTTCTAATTGCAGGTTCTGCCTTTTAAATTCTGATGTTTTCCATGTCATGAGTGGTATTACACTAGTAATATTACACTAGTAAGCAGTATTATGTAGGATGAAATCCATTTTTTATTACTATTTGTTACTTAATGTTTCTTTCCTTATGTTTTTGACTCCACCTTTCAGAGTATTACTGCAGGCAGCCTCTGAGAAGGGAGAGGTCCCCTCTACTCCCTTCTTCTCCCCCCCCCCCCCTTATGCCACCTCACTGTTTTTCTTCTATCAGTTTTAACAATTAGGGTGTGTGTCATCTTTGTTTCTGACATCAAGAAGAAGTGGGAATTTGAGGTGACAAGGTGGAGCAATGAAAGCAAGCTGGACCATCTCCTCAGTAATTCCAAATTACTTTGGATTATGTGTACCATGAAGCTGAACCCTAAGACCCCAAATTCATCATTATTTCAAACCTAGATAATATCTGTGTAATATCTGGAGCCACTTTTAACTTCATAGAGTGACTTGCTGGTGGACAGGGATTGAAGAGAGTCAAGAGGCTGCCAGTTCTACATGATTACTTTTCAGAGATGAAAAATATTTAGGACTCGTTGGCAGTTTCCTGACTGCTGGATTGTGTATAACTTTACATTTAATGAGGTACTGGGTTTTATGAATGTTTCACAAAAGGGATAATTTGAGTTCATGGTCACAAAGAGGTAAGTATAAGCATGATTGTTTTGTATACATTTGCATTTCGAAATGTGAAAGTCTGTAAAAGGACTAATGACTAGAACTCACCATTTCTGAAGTCCACAGTCTTAAATGAAAAGATTCAGTTAATTCAGCCCCCTTATCAAGATGGCTTCTCAGATTTCATGAGAACAGTGTGCAGAAAAGTAAATGAAATAGCCATGATTTTGCATGTACAAGGTACTGTATGTGTCACAGCATCTTACACATGCAAATCTTGATAGGGTGTATTGAATATGTTGCATCAGATTCCTGAGATGCCTGATTATTTTTAATGTCAGTAGGGTGTGGTTTTGCAGTTGTCTTTTGATGGTTTCTAAGAGTTCACATTACTTCAAGGAGATGACCTGCAGCTTACCTTGTTGACACCTGGGGTTGTGTGGGCTGCACAGTGAGTGGGAATGGGCTCATGGATCCTGTGGGATGCTAATATGGGGAGAGAGAGAGGGGAAGAGAGGCAACTTATTGTGGCACAGTAGCTAGACCTGAGCAGCCCCTCTGGCAACAACCTGGTTTACAGAGATAGGCTACAAAACCACTGGCAAAAGTCTTCACTCAGGCTGAAGAATTAACTACAGCACTTCACTTGCTTACAGGACTGAGAGCCTTCAGGATGTTACATCAGTGTTTCTGCTTTGGGTTAGAAATGCTAATGAAAAAATACTGGTATCATGCTTAATGTTGTTTTTATTAAAAATGTCCATTACTGTACAGTTTGTTAAGAGCCTCCTTTGTTAGAAGCCTGATTGAATTTACTCTAGCAGTACCTGGTTTTTCAAGAAAAGTAAGACCTAGGCTTACAATCACGGATCATAGAATAACTCAAGTTGGAAGGAGCCCATAAGAATCATCAAGTCCAACTCCCTGCTTCTTGCAGGACTACCTAAAATTAAACCATATGACTAAGAGCGTCATCCGGATGCACCTCTAACCCTGACAGGCTTGGTGCTGTGACCACTTCCTTGGGAAGCCTGTTGTGTTGGTTGACCACCCTGGCTGTAAAGAACCTTTTCCTAATACACACTCTGAACTTCCACTGAAGCAGCTTCATTTAATTTCCTTGTGTTCTGTTGCTGGTCACCTGAGAGAGGGGATCCCCACCTACCCCTCTGCTGCCCCCTTTGAAGAAGTTGGAGTCTGCAACAAGCCAAGTGGCTCAGCTGCTTCTCATTCCAGGCCTTTCATCATCTTGCTCACCCTCCTCTGGGCACACTCGAGTAGTTTGATGTCCTTCTTGTACTGAGGTGCCCCAAACTGCACATAGTACTTGAAGTAGAGTCACACCAGTGCCGTGCAGAATGGGACAGTCACTTCCCTTGTCTGTCCAGCTGTGCTGTGCTGTGCTTGATGCACTCCAGGACATGGTTGGTCCTTTTGGCTGCCAGGCACGCTGTTGACTCGTGTTCAGCCTACCATCAACCCACACCACCAGATCTCTTTTCATGGGGCTGTTCTCCAGCCTCTTTCCCCTCAATTTCTCTGTATAACCAGGATTACTCCATCCCAGGTGGAGAGTCCAGCATTTACTTGTATTAAATTCCGTATGGTTGTTGATTGCTCAGCTTTCCAGTATATTCAGATTTTGCAGCAAGGCCACTTTACCCTTCATGAAGTTCTCAGTTCCTCCTGGTTTACTGTTGTTGGCAAACGTAGTTAATGTACGTTATGCTTCTGGGTCTGCATCATTTAGAAAAACATTAAAGAGCACAGGCCCTAAAACAGCCTTGGAGAAGAGCCCCACTGGTGACTGACTGCCAGCATGATGTAACCCCCTTTACTGTAACTCTTTGAGCCTGATCTGTCAGCCAATATTCTTGGGGTTTTAAGATTAGCTAAAACATCAGCAAGATCTTTCAAAATGTGGTTAGATTGTCCTTTGCTTAATTTTTTTTTTTTAAAGGATTAAATTTTACTCATGGACTAAGGAGTCTTTTGAAGTTTTCATGTGTGCTCTTTCTGTGAAAGGCTTAGTTCACATACATGAATGATAACCAGTTTTCCATTTAATACTTGTTATGTTGAACATTCACATTTAACCTGTTGTGTGATTTCTGTTGATGTAAGTAAAATATTATGGTGATCCCTTAATTTAAAAAAGAAACGTGGCTTTTAGTCTTGCTTCCTGTAGAAACAAACATATACTTTGGATTTACTTGTATCAGTGTAAAAAGGTCTCCTTGATCGCATGGACAGCCCTGATAGGGCTCATGGAATAGGGTAGAAAGACATTGGTGGAAGGAACCAAATGCTTTGCTAGAGGAAATTTTCACCTTAAGAGCTCCTGAAAAAAACCTCACTCCTAGTGGCCATTATTCTGCAGACACCCTTAAAAGAATAAAAAGAGGAAAAATAAGGAACAAACCATGGAAATGCAGTGCTACCTTGCAAGGCTGGAGGAGTTCTGAACAGATCGGTAACCTCCCTGGGTGAGCTGGCTGCTTTGAGTAACAATGTAAGCAGTTAGCATAGAGATCAGCAATAAAACTGCTACCTGATGATCTTAAAGTTCTTTTTTCACCCCAAATGATTCTGTGATTCTATGGATATGAGAAGAGCTCATGCCATGTGTTGGAGAAGCCCTGGGTACCCTGTGGCTCTGCTGCCTGTGCGAAGCTTCCTCTTCTGATGAGGATGAGGATGATGTGTTGTGTTTTTCTCGCTGTCATGAAGATTGTACTGGGTTTGGCTGGGACAGAGTAAATTTTCTTCCTAGTAGCAGGTACAGTGGTGTGTTGCTTTGGATTTGTGCTGTGTTGATAACACAGGGATGTTTTAGTTACTGCTGAGCAGGGCCAGGGCCTTTTCTGATCCGTACCCCACCCTACCAGTTAGTAGGCTGGGGGTGTGAAAGAGGTTTGGAAGGGACACAGCAGGGACAGGAGACCCCAGCTGACCAAAGGCATATTGCACATTATGTGATGTGATGTGATGTGATGTGATGTGATGTGATGTGATGTGATGCTCCACAATAAAATTGGAGAATGGGTGAGTTTGCCAGGGCTGCTGTTGCTTGGGGATTTGTTGGGGTTTAGTTAATTTGTAATAAAACTGGTGGTTGGGTAGTGGAGAACATCTGGGCTTTTTTTTTTATGTCACTTGGGATCTTTTCTGGGGCTTTGTTGTGTTTGGTTTTTGGCTGAGTTTTTTTGTTTTTGTTTTTCTTACTTATTAAACTGTCTTCATCTCAACCGATGAGTTTTCTTACTTTTACTCTGCTAATTCTCTCCCCCATCCTATCAGGGGTTAGTGAGTGAGTACCTGTGTGTGGCTTTGGTGCCTACTGCAGGGTATAAACTCCACTTGAAATACAGGTACTACTTCCAGTAACACAAACCAGAATTTACAGTACCAACTGGTTACTGAATCTGAGTCTTGTGCTGGTAGCAAACCGCATATCTCATACCATTCTTGTTCTATGGAAGGTGGATTAATCAATTAGAAACATTTCTCTCAAAAATAATAATGAAGTAAATTTTTTTACATTGACCTGAAAAAAATAAATAAATTGCATAGCCATCTTTAAATGTAGTATATAAATTTTCAGGTGGACAAAAATAAGTGTGCTTACATGTAAGTGTTATTCTTGCCCCAGCAGGAATGTCTCTCAGCAGTCAAGTCTGCAGCAATGTTTTCTGATGCTGTTCATTACTCATGGCCCTGCAGCCTATCATGGGTAAAGGAGGGGCACGTGCCTCAGAGCAGAGGTATCTCAGCTGGCCCTGGAAAAGCTGCTCATCCACTGGAAGCCAACACTGGAACTCTGCTCCCCTAGATATCCCGCTGTGCAGACTGCACCTTCCATGGCTGCTTCTGCTCCTGAGGGAAAACAGGTTGGAGCTCCCGCCCGGGGCTGGCAGAGTTGCTGCACTGTGACAGGAGAGCAGCACTTCCTACAGGTGGTTTCTTTGTTTATTATTGCCCCCTTGCACAAACTGCCTTTAATTTTTTTTCTGAGTAAGACTGAGGACAAGGAAAGCCAAAGCTTCCAGCTGAAGAATAACAATAGCAGCAAGTGGTGGGAGGGTGGAAGTGTCATTATTTCCATCACTCATTTTGAAGTACCCAGAGCCCTTGCAGGAGCAGAGAGGTCAGGCCCAGCGAAGGCACATTTACCCCTGTTATCCTTGGGTTGTGTATAAGGGCATGGGGAACAGATACACCTTTCAGCTTAATTATTTTGAAGTTCAGAGGGAGCTAATGGTAAAGCTAACTCTGAAGATAGCTTTTAAGTGACACATTGTGTTACAGGGTTTGGAGTGAGTTTTTTTTTTGTTGTGTATGTTGTGGGTTTTTTTAACGGAAGTATTAAGCAACTGATAATCTATGGAGATCTTTTATCAAATACTCCATAAGACATTGCACTTTGAATGTACTGTGTCTCAGGAGATGGTGTAGCATCAGAAAACTCCTGGAGGAGTTCTCCATGAGACAGTTACTTGCTCCAAAAAAGGACACAGTAGTTGCAAGCAGCCAGCGCCTTTAATTCCCAAGGCTCCTGGTTCCCCGTATTTGGAAACACAGGTAAGAATGGAAGGTCCCAATCATTGAGCAAGTCAGCATCTCTCAAGTCCTGTAGGTCTTGGCACTCTGGTTGCTGTAATATACTTAAGCACAACAGGCGTTTGGCTGCTAGGAAAGCAAATAGTGCCTAAGCCACCGGGGCAGCCCGCCAGCTGGAAGCATCCCACCAGCCGCCCATTGGCCCAGGCGCTGTAGCACGATACTCCTTTGATCAGCTTTCATGTACACAAGACTTGTTTGTACTAGAAAAGTGACTTATATGGTGAATACCACCTCTGGGAGTAAAGGATCTTTTGCTTATTTTACCCTGAAAAAGACAAGCAAGTAACTGCTAGTTTGAATTTTTAGCCTTAGCAATAGCTTCATTTTCTTCGGTGTAAGCCAATACCCCTGTGTCCATTCCATCCCTTACTTTGAGCTGCTTTTTATTGCAAAACCTCAACATCCACAAAAATAAGCTTAGTGCAGTTTAGCAGGGGGGGTTTTGGTACAAAGCAGCTGTTATTTCATCAATTACCTGGCTTCTGTGGTCAGAAAGCCAACAGCTTTAGCATTTACAATCTTAATTGGTGGGAGCCACTGTTAGTTGAAGTAACAAATTTCTGCCCTTTATTTAAAACACTGGAACTTTATTATAACTTAAAATAGCTCCTGCTCCACATACAAGTTCAAGGCAACTTTTGAGATTATCCACTATTTTAGATTTTTGCTGGCTTGCCTTTCTAGAACCACCCAGCATCTCTCTTCCTTGATGTGTAGGTAACCTTCTGAAACTGTTTCTGGGAAAGGAGGGGAACAAGGATTAGGAAAAGAAAAAAAACAAAAGACGTCCACAGGAGTTGCATATTTGTTGTACTTATATATTCCAGGCTTGTGTGGTTTTTACATTTATATAGTTTACATTTTGCTTGACCCATAAATAACACTTGCAAGATTAACAGGGCCATAGTTTAGAGAGTATTTACATAGCCCCACCATGCATACAGAGCTTTTAATACCTAGTAGACAAAATTAAGCTGTTTTGCACTAAACATTTTTCAGTATTTTTCAACTTAAAACCCCTGACTAAAATACAAGCAATATTTCATCCGTAACGCTGCTGTTAAACCCCTAACAAATCTAGTCTGATATTGTAACAAACTTCTTCAAATTCAGGGATATAAAAATATTCAGCTTTTAAAATTTTAACTGTACAATATGTACATTCGTATTTGCACTGTTAAATTATGAATACATTTAAGCCTATGAAATACTACATTATAAATATCAATGGGTTGGGGTTTTTTTTTTTTATTATTTAGAATTGCAGCTAATACATTTTTTAAACCTGGATAATGCATTTGAAAAGATACAATTCTGGAGGCTAATCCTTTAAGCCCTTATGAAAGTATTTCTTGCGTAAGCAGATCCATTGACTTAAATGGGGTGACATGCCTGAGCAGAGGACTCCAGCCGTTGTTCCTCTCTCTTTTTGCTGCTGGGGGTTGGGGAACATGGCCTAAAAAGCCATCACCACTCATTGGCAGCTAAGTCCAATTCCAGCAGCTGAATTAACATCTTCCTTTAAAAGGGCACCAAAAAAGAACCCTTACGGAGGGACGGAAAAAAAAAAAAAAAAAGTGGAGGGACAAAAGGTGAGTTAAATGTATAAACCATTTACCACAAGTTTAGGATATATCAAGGCTTCAGGGATCCAAGTTCTGACTTTTGCCTCCTTAAAAGGTAGACTCTGGAAAAGGAGCATTTTCCCAAATTAAAAAAAAAATAAAAATAAAAATTAAAAATCCAGTTTTTGTAGGGAAACTTGAAGGAGGAAGAGTGAAGAAAGGACACAGCAAAGAGCCTTCTTTTTCTTGGTCATAAGAGGTAAAAGTCAAAGATCAACGTGTGTGTGTATATATAGCTGCAGCACAGGACTGATGGTGTTATTTGTTGATCTTTGTGTTGAATTCCCTCTCAGATAATTCCACACAGGTGAGTAGCAAGCGTAAAATAAAATGTCTACTATAAGTGTGTATCAAGAACTGCAGTAACCGTATTTTGACAGCTGAAACAGAGTATGTAAACCTAGCACTATCTGAGCAGATCATCATTTGGCATGGTGACATTTCTGAATGTTACTTGTACAATGTAAACTCTGGCAGGGTTACCATTTACACTGGCAAAGCATTAAGAACGTTAGCAACTTGCCTAAGTACAATTATTAATATAAAAAGCTGTGTTTCAATCTGTAGCTACAGAGCTGACCGATCTTCCCAATTGGTAAATTTAAGAGATGATGCAATTTTTTCCTTTGTGTCCCCTCTTCTTCTTTGATTTGGTTGTCCTTTGTCCAAACTGAGAATTAGATAAAGCAGTAGTTGGACCAGAAAGGTCATCTGTATAGTATGGGTATCTCAGTGAGCGTGGCTGTGGAATTGGCTGTCCTAGAAAATAACCTTCCTCTTCGGAATCAGATGACGAGGATGAAGTTGAACACCAGGAGTCATCTTCCTCACCATACAATCCAAAAAATTTATCAACCACCTGATTCCGCAGCGCGTAATCAGACCGAGTGTGGGCATATTGTCCGTACAGCTCCGCGTTTTGAATGTATGCCCGAATCTCGCGTGAGCTTCTGTTTTGCATAAATTTTTCATGATCCTGAGGGGAGTAGTAACGAAACCTCTCTCTTGGAGAGCATCTTCTTTCTGCAGCCAAGTTAAGTGCATTGTCTGAACGAGACTTCCTACTTCTTCTGCGGTGATGAGAAGGCCGATTTCCACGCTCTTCAAAATGGTAAACGCGCCTACGAGTCCTCTCACTCATTGGGGGCTGACGGATTTCAACATTTTCATAACTTCCATTATCAATAACATCATCTGAAAACTTCACTTGCTGTGGTCTAGACTGGGATTTAGATCTCCTCAGTACAGGCACATGCACTGGCTTTTCCTCTGGCAAGACCTTTTCCTGACACAGCTCTGAGCTCAGACTCTTCAAGGACTCTGTGCTACGGTGGAGCATTGAAGAATTCAGAGTTCCCATGTTGCTCATTTTCTCACAGTCCTCTACTTCCAGTTCTTGGAAAGTCTGCAAAGAGTAGAGCGATGGCCGTGGCTTCCCTTCTCCATCCATTGAAGCCCCTGTGGTGGGAGTGGAGTAAGGAGGAAAAGGAAAATGAGGACTATCAAAGAGGTAAGTAATATAAGAAAATATTTAACAATTCTTTTCAGTAAGGCAAACGTGTTTTTTGGAACTGTTACCAAAAGCACTAGCTTCACAGGAGAAATAAGCTTTGTTTTGACTTAAAATATTGAAAGATTAGCTGTGATTACCGAAGAATTAACTAACGTTAGGACATCAAGGGCAGAAGTAGTTTAATGAGTTTAAAATTTTTAAACAGCTCTAGCACACATGCAGCTAAGTCTCTAAGGAAAAAAAGGAGTTACTTAAAATTATTCTACCATCTGTGTTTGCCATTTTTAAGGCTAAAATATTTCATGTCTCCGGTATCACTAAATTCAATATTCCAGCTGTTGCTACAGGAAAACCACACTTACTGCCTCACCAAGAAGGATCCTTACCCTCCAAAAACCATCAGCAGTAGGCTGGCCTGCTTTACTCCAACTTTGTGTCCAGTGACCCTTCCCTTCCCACAACAGCAGCAGCATCTGCCCTGTGGCATTCCCAGGTGCAATGCCTCTAAGTTCCACCTCCTCCTCCTGTGCCCCCTGAACCAAGATCTCCCCAACAGTTCTTTTGTTACTGCTTAGGCAATGCAGCATATGGAACTACACAAGTGGCTACAAGAATTCAGGTTAAAGGAGGAAAGGAATGGAGGAGAGGATAGGACAACTTTTAAAATGGGTTTCTCATGCCTAACACTCAGGTTTGGGGTTTTTGTAGGGAAACAGGAAAGTTAACTCACAGACACACAGTCACACCTGCATATCTGACTTTAATCCCTTTGCCTAATTTCAGTTATGTTTGACATGAAGATCGCAGAAGTGTCTCTTTAGTCAATGGAGAAAGATAATCTCATAAACTTAATTTCCTAAGGCTAAAAAGTTAACCATCTTTTCAGATTTTCTACATATTTGTACAAGCAAATCAGGAAATTACCTAAATTGTTTTGCAGATTATTTTTAATATGACCCTGGTCTATAATGCAACTTCTTGTACTTAAGGTATGGGGGGAAAAAAAAATACTAATTTTCTTGAAACAATGTTTTTTTTATCACAAATGCATAGTTCAAGACCATTCTTATTGTTTAACATGGATTTTTTTGTTATAAGCAAAAGAAATAATTCAAAAGGAAAGGAGATAAATTTATATAGAACTTAGTTAGCAGAAATGTGTCTTGTGGAAGAATATCTGCTTGATAAAAGCTATCACCTCCTTTATATGAATCTCTTTCTACTAAAGCTTTTTAGAATGCTTTGACTGATCTTTCCACCAAAACCAGCCATTTCCCCCCCATTACCTGTTATGTTAGACAAAGCCAAAGAATCCATTGAGTCTCGAACACTTTGTTCTTGCTGTTTCAGGTCAGACAAACATTCGAGTGAACCTCCATACCACGGTGTTTGGTCGTGTTTATATCCTGATGCCCCATGTTCCATGTCTAGCTCCTGGATTTTCCTGCTGCTGGCAGGGCCTGGGTGGCTGCCATATGCAGAGTCACCCAAGCCATCTTGTGACTGGGCCCAGTACATGTCTGATTGATACTTCTTACTCGCTAGGCTTGGATTATTTTTTTTCAAGTCTAACTTGCTCTTGACCATGCTATCCGAAATCCAGTGTTCACTTGATCTAATGTCTACTTCAGCGGGCTGCTGGAACAGGCTTTTATCACCAAACTTGAGAAGAAGTTGAGTCATGTAGTCTTCGTGTTCAGCCCATTCTTCAGGGTCTTCAGGCATTTCTTGCTCTACTCTTCCCTTCCAGAAGTCTTCGTTAACAAAGCTTGCGTCTTCCCTGGACAGGCTTAAATCCTCCAGTTTACGAGAGAGGGTGTCATCAGCATTGCCTGAGAGGCCAGGGAATTTGTAATTGAGGGCTGGTGACAGGAGCAGAGACTGACGGCACTGGTCGGCTGAGCGGCTGCTTTTTCCCATCCGGACACTCCTCCTGGAATCCCTGGATCGAGCGGACTGAAACGCAGAATCAGAAGAGTCGGAGGCATGAACGTCCTCACCCAAGCTGCAAGTTTTTGAACAGTAAATCTGCCCTTGCTTTGGAAGGAAGGGGCAGCCAAGCAAAGAGGTCTTGCACTGAGCACAAGAAAAGCAAGTCTCCGTGGCGTGCCAGTGCTGTCCGTCGTAGGTCATCTGGGCATGGTCAACACCTAGAATGGGAGAAAAACAATGCTTTGGGTTTCTCTAGAAAAATGACCTGCAGAAGCCACACTTGTGGAGTATGACGTTATTTCAGCACTTGGCTTTCACTTAATTGGTAAGTTTTGTGCTTAAAAAGGACCTACTTACCAATGTGTTCCCCACAGGTCTCACAGTATTCTGCATACAGAGATTCAAAACAGTTACAGCAGAATGGTCGCCCATCCTTCATGATGTATCTCTGTCCACCCAGGATCGTTTCACACTCGAGACAACAGAAGTGCTTCATGTGCCAGTGTCGGCCCTCAGCTTCTGTGCACTCATCAGCAAAAATGATCTTTTCAGAGAGAAAAAGTAAACTCTTGTTACGCAGCCAAAACCTCACCCTGGGAGCTAAAGTATGTAAAATACCCTAACTGTTCAGTTCATGTGCAAAAGTTACTTTTATTTAGCTACAGTAATTGCCCAGATGATACTACATAGATTGGCTGTGAAATGTGGATTATTTACCTCATCGCAGGCTGAACATCGAGGTTTAAGGAGCTCAGCATGGTGTCTGCCACAGTGAATTTTTCCATCTTGGTAGAAGTAGATAAGGTCAACAAGCAGCTCGTTACAGGTGAAGCACACAAAACATGAGGGGTGCCAGCACACGCCAGGCCCAGCTCTTGAGGCAAAAACTGCAACTTCACCACCGTTTACTTTTGTACCACACTAGGAAAGAAACCAGAAAGTGAACACACATCCCATCCCAAACAGCTTGCTCCTGGCACTTAAACTAAGTGAAAACACCAAGCCAAACAGGCAGGGTTAATTCCAGAATTCTGGCAAGAGGGGGAAAAATACTCTCCATTTTGGTCAAGGCAAACTCTGGGCATCAACAAATCATTTGTGAATAAAAGTTTATTTTATACATAATTTTTTAAGCATATGACAATTTTTCATTTGTCATTACTTCAGTATGAGTATTTTTGAATAGGAACTGTATCAAAAGATTCAGTTAATTCCAAAGTATAAAAGGTTGTGTTTCACTGAAGCAAGCAGTACCTTCTTTCTATTTACCAGCAGTTTCAATTTTTTTTTTTTTTTTCTTTTTTTGTGTGTGTGTTCTGATGTATAGATAAGTTTCTATATAATATTGAGTTTTACATCATTGAACCCCCAGGTGTCTTGTGGCACCAGCAGTATTACCTGTTCACAAACTGCATGCATCACTGCTCTGGAGAGGAGTTTGATAGTGCCTCGGCCGAGTGCCTCCTTTTTGCGCTGAGAACTGAACATCTGCAGCTCCTTCTTTTCTTCTTCACTTAAAGACTGGCAGTATCTCACCTAGCAGTAAAAACCCAGAATTTATTTGAGCCATTGAGCTTTTAGATTCATAAGTGAATATCTGCAAGAAATTCATAAGGCATGCCAGTAATCATCTTTAAACTTTTCCAACTTGTCTCCTCAACCATCTTAATGCTTTGCTTGTAAGGCGTAATACAAATGCAGTAAGAAGAGAGATTTTGCATCCCAAGGAAGAAACCCCATACAAAACTAAGTTGCCCAGGCAAGAAAAAAAGATTTTAAAAAGCCAAACCAAAACTTGCTGCTGTCTTAAAAAAATGTCACGAACCTAAATCAGCCATAAGATTGTCCTTTAGATTTATGGTTAAGTGCCCACAACCAACTATTGCAGTATACACAAGATCTTAAGTATTGACACCCCCGCCCCCTTTCCTTACAAAGGGCTTGTTTGTTATTTCCACTTCTACTCCAAATTGCACCGCATATCTGAGATGCAAACCTTTTACTATCACAAAGCATCCTTTTTTTGTGTGTGTTACAATGCAATTCCAGGAATTTGTAGGTTCCTGGTAATTGGTGGGTGGCTGCAAACACTATAAAACCAACTTGTGTTAAGTTTATTGCAGTGACACCAGGCTGGCTAACAAGCAAAGGCAGTGTCCTTCCAGACAGCTCTTATCTGCACACAAGCCAACCGGAGAGGGGAACAATGGCCTCAGTGTACACACCGTGCTGCTTTATGGGTCAGATGCCACTGCAGGCCATAGTTTAGGCTTGTAATAAATACCCAGGTAGGTAATTCTCCACCTAGAAGCCACCAGGGAGACCTAAGACCTGACAGTGCATCCTAAATTCTGGATTTACCTCATTATCGTGAGGTGGCAGCTGATAGAGGAGTTGTTTAATCCGGTGTTTCTCTCCAGGGCTGTTAACGTAAGGGACCTTCTCCTCTGGCAAGCAGGCAAAATACAGCTGGACCTGGTCAGGAGGAAGAGAGAGTTCAGACAGAGGGATAGGCATCACCCAAGAATCCTTCAGCTACTGTTTTATCTCAGGTCTCCTTTAGGAAAGAAGATGGTTACGCTACATTAGACCCGTGACAGGGTTTGTGCTGAAAATACGAGACCCAGATGAACCAGCTCAGCAAACCTGAATTGTCTCTGATAAAACTAGCACCCAGCTGCTGAATTGCTTTTCTGGAATGCAATTTGCGGTGACAATTAGGGGGGGTATCATAAATTATGCACATTTAATGTTCTCATTATTCCCACCCCCTTCAGGGCTGGTCAACAAACCCGTGGAAATTCCAAGTTTCCCCTCTGCAATTTACCACACAAGGCATGAAGCTTTCCAGAAAACAGCCACTATATAAACAAATTTAATTTGCTCTCTGCATTTTACACATTGTTGAGACAAAAGCTGTTTTGTAGTCTCCTGCTGATCAGGTTCACCCAAAGCATCAGCTTTCATTGCTTCCATGTGGGCTTTGGTAAGAAGGTGGAAACATCCTTCCCCTGGGAGGAGGCTGGTTCCAGCCACATTTCAATCAGATGCAAATTAACAATGCAATTTTTACAGGCTGCATGTTTTTTGATAAAGAAATCAATATGAGGTGCACAACCCTATCAATCTTCACTTTTTTGTGGTTTTTTTTTTCTTTTTTTTTCAGAAGAAAATTATGACAGGAAAGCTGTAATGAACACTATGACAAAGCCCAATGGCAAAAAATATTTTTGTGGAACAGCTACAGATTTATTGTTTTTCCTACATAGTTTCCAGCTTGTCACGAGGCCTGGGGCTGTAAATAAGAGCTGACTATTGGCAAAAATATTACTTGCCATCCAGATTTAAACAATGCTCAGGTCAACAGCTTATTACTTTGCAAGACAGATGAAAAAGAAGCAGTTATCACTTGAGTCAGGAAGCAATCAAAATTGTATGGTTGTACAAAACATTACCTGGTATTCATTTAACCAATATTTAAACATCAGAAGCCTACAGTAAGCCCTCTTACTACTAACTGTATTTCCAAAAGCTGCAGGAAAAGATAAGGGTATGCAGTACAAAGTGAAGCTTCAAAGATACTCTGTGCCTTTTTTCTCAAGTTTATTGCACCATTCCCAAAATCAGTTAATTCTTAGGAAAAAATCTGAGCTAACTGGATCATGAGGATATTTTATGACATTTAATTGCTCTTGCAGAATGTTAGCTTGCTGTTCCCCTTTAAGGTCCAATTCATTAGGATTCTTAAGTGAGTGATAAAAAAAGTTCCACTAAAAATAGGTTATTACTTGCCATTCCTGCTGACTCTCTACTTTTTTAATGATTAAGAAAATCTCTGCATAGCAAAAAGATCTCTTCTGTACCTTTATAACTATGGACTGCAGTCCCTTGCCAGCTGAGGGAAGGCTGCTCTGCCTCCATGAGCAGACACTACAAACCACTCTGTCCATTTAACACTGGATATCACCGAGTACACAGCCTCAGCACAGCTGCAATATCACTGAGTAAATGAATACTATGAGAGGTGCATATTTGTCTCAGCTTGGCTCACAAATTAATTTCACTTCTGTTTCTATCACTGTAATGTTATAAAAGATAAAAAAGAAAGGGGAGAGGGGAAGGGACAGCCAAGCCCAAGAGCCTCAGCTCCAGAGGCTGTACAAGAGGAATCCTGGAAAGAACAAATGGCAAGCATACAGCTATTTAAACAAGCATAAAATACATTACTACCTGTCACAGTGACAGAACAATCCCATTTATGTGTGCTGTAGTACTGTACATGTTCTAGATGTCAAATGCCTAATTATTTAAAGAGTTGTACCAGTGTAGTAAAGTACTGGCTACACAGCCCAATGCCATGAACTTTAATTTAACCTAGTTAACTAATTTTAAAGACAAAGCAAACTTTTATGCTGCTTTTAGACTCAACCATACATACCTCTGCAGCACACATGTATTAAAAAATCCTGACTAGGAATAAAACTCCCCAATGGTGAGGATTTTAAACTCCCTAGACACAGCCTCCTTGGAACAGGAAACAAAACAAAAAGTGAAAGGTTCTAGGCTTAGTTTTATGTATTACAAGAATTTAATTAGACTTGTAGAGGCAGTGTAGCACTCCCTGGGACATTCCTTACAGGGCTGATTTTAAAAATGCAGAAGTTGGTACCTGCTCTGGTCTGAGGCCTGGGGGGACCCAGGCATATTCTTCCAAGGCACAGCCAGAGTCATCATCAGATGTTGAGCTTCGTTGACACCCAAAAACGAGATTGTTTGCTTTGGGCTCCATCTCCAGTGGTGTACGTGTGAAGTGTTAAATATTTCAGCTGCAGCTCATCAAGCAATTGATCTGGAAGAGGATATTAACAAAGCTTTAATAAAATAGGGAATGCAACAACTAATTATCAATGTAAATGATTCTACAAATGTTCCTTGTGTTGCTCAGAACAATAAGTTATTGAAGCATCATTACAATTGCTAGAAGCAATTCAGAAGTGCTTAAGAAGAGTTATAAAAATAAAACTGCTTGACAAAAAGAAAACTAGACACACACACACACTACCACAGTTGGCAACCACAATGTGTTCCAATATTAACAGGTCATTTTTACACTTTTGCTTGCTTTACACCAAATGTTATACATAGGTGTACCTAAGAAAGACTCATTGGGCAGATATTAGGAGGAAGAGCACAAGCTCTTTCTGAAGTCATTAGTACCACCAATCCAGTATCACAAAAGACATGACAATTGCTTGTCAAGAACTAAAGAAATTGTTGAGGAAATGAAGTTTTGCAAGTAGCATCCTGTTTTTCACCAGGTAGCCACAGAGAACTGAGCATCTCCTGGATTCCTCTGAGAACTTTGTTTTAGTTGTATCAGAGAGGAAGGGTGTGGGTCCAGTTAAATAACTGAAATCCAATTATGCCAGATTAAGCTCAGTAAAATACATCATGATTATGCTGTTAATTTAAACCCTACAGGGAGATGCTTCTGTTCATAAAGCCTGCAAAGCTTAGTATCAGTGAGATCATTGAGTCACAGCTGGTAAAGAAGGTTCTCAGCAACATCTGTAGCATTCTGCAGTAAAAAAAAAAAAAAAAAAAAAAGCTGAAGATAAATATCTTACATTAGTTCTGGCAGAAGTTCTTAGGAAATTCAGGCTATGGGTTTCAGTGAAATACACATAACCAAAAGCAGAGAGGACATATTCTGCCTGACCACTTAGGTTAGAAACAAGTTTGTTTTTACAGTACAACATTAGACATGAGCTGTGCCTTCCACATTGTAGACCATTCTTTCACCTGTCCATCTAAACACAGATGCAATGATCTCAGTGCTTCATCTGAGCTGTAGAAAATTTAATCTCCTTGACAAAGAACCTTGGGTGTAAAGGGTAGAGAATCTAAAAACTTCTGGTGGGTCCCCCATTACATTTCTCACGTAATCATGAGTCTCATCATCTACCTATTAGAGAAAATAAGTTGCTGTTAGATCACGGGTGGAGGAAAGATTAAAGAGAGTGTTCCCAAACATTCTGCTAGTTACTCAACATGAGTTTCTACTCCTTCAAGTGTGAGGCACTGGTTAGCAGCAGGCTCTGTTGATTCAGTACATAAACCCAAACCTGCTCCATAAAAAGTGGCCACGTGCATCCAAAGCTACAAAGTCAGAGTAATGACGACACTCAGTATTACGCAGTCTATCTACCCTCATTTTCATTACTTCTATACATTCCCACACCCAATAAAAAGAGATGGGATTACTTAACTCTACCACTGGGCTAGTGCTCAAAAAAACAAAAAACAAAAAAAAAAAAGAGAACTTGTTTGTTGACTGTACTCCAAAAACTTTGGTTCAAAACCATAAGCACTATTTTTGGTAAACTGCTAAGATGCCAACACACTTCTATTACACTGCGGAGCTGCACTGCAATAAAAGATTCATTTAATATTTGATGGGGCAAGTAAGCTTGCCAACCCTCTCTGAAAAGAGGCTATTTCTACACAGCTTATCAGCTGTCAAGCAAATTTCTGAAATCTTACACTAGCTGAACAACTGAAGGTTAGCAAAACAACCTGCAAGCTTGGCATCACTATACCACAATCTTTGTCAAGGAACATAAAACCAAATTCAAACCTAAAAGCTCAATCCTATGTATTTAACATAGAAAGACAGACATCCTGGTAGGTACTTGATCCCCTAATTAGTTTCCTTCAAAAACAAATGATGAGTCAAGTGATACAAAACTGTTTTCCCACTCCATGTACTAGTGGAAATGAAGTCAAGACTTAAGTATGGTTTTGTTATTGTATAAAACTGGAGTGTGAGGAAGGAGGGACAGAAGAATACCATGATGCAGTTAAGAAATCACTCCTGCAGGCAACTGTGCTCACTGTTGCAGATGAATGGGGTTGCTCAGTTTGACAGCTTGTGCCTCGCATCATTTATACCCAAATAATTCTTACCTCTAAAATAACTAAGATCTTAGCAGCAGGTGAACTATGTCCTTTCAGAAAGAGGTAGATATCTGGTTACAATAATGTGCCACTTGCTGATGCCTCAGCTGATATTTCTAATTCTTACGCTTTGCATCATGAGAACTTGTGCTGATCAGACTGTCACTTTTCAAGAAGTGACTCCTGCCAATTCACCCAGGAATAAAAGGAACCTCTAGATGAAATATCTTTGCCAACATTTCAGTAGGCAGCCCGACATCAACCACACCACAGGATGCAGATTTGAGATGTAATTTAGGCAAAGAGACCGCTGACCCAACCATTTCAACCGCCACCCAACACACTCTCCAGACCCAAGAAGAAAACCACAGGCCCATTTTCCCAGTGATACAGGGCATGATGAAAGTATGGCTGGTAGAGAATAAGGGCAAAACACACCTTACCTCCAAGTTTGAAATGCAACTTTACAGTCAGGGAGCTCCTCCCCAGATAAGGCGATTGTAGATGTCTAAAGCGAGGTTCAGGAATCTTAATGCACCAAGATTACTCAAAGGATAGAATTCACTTTTAAACAAGAACTAGTGCTAAACCAGCTATAAAATAACTGTTACCATGTATTAATAGGGCCGTGTCACCAACACTGTGGTGTTGCTGAGAGTGAGGTTTCTAAACCAGGCCAGCCTAACAGCAGGCTATCTGCGGAACTATTTTAGCAATTGCTTGTTTAGGAGTTCTCCTTCCTCTCCTGCTCAAGTGTAATTTGGTTTGCATTTTAAAACTACAGGGTTCTTCCTCCCCGCCCCCCAACTGCACTCATCCTTCAAAGTGATCTGTTTAAAATGATCACATCCTAAGGAGGATTCAAATGAATATAAACAACAGCTGAAAAAATAACTGCTTTCTGAGGGAGGTGTAGAAAGGTGGTCTTTCTACTCCTGCCACGACATCTACAAAATGCAGCAAGGATGTTTTGGTTTGCTTTCTTAAAAGTTTGTGGAACATTTTGAGGTTTCAGCTCTGTTCAAATACTACCTCTCAGAAACAGCTTCATAGCCTACAAGGAGGTATTTCACTGGCAGCTTGACAGCAATGAATAACGTAAGTGAATAAACAGCTACATTTCATTTAAAAGAAAAGCCATTAATATGTTTTTCCTACTGATGTATTAAAACGACCATATTATGACAAAGTTCTTAAAAGTGAAGACAAACTACACTCCTAATTACAAACCCACGGGAACATAAAATGTTAGGAAATCAAACTTGTGTGAAGCTATTGCAGAACCCCATGTGAAGGTTATCCCTGTGCTAGGATTTCCAGCTCACTGATTATGTTCACCCCTGACCAGATACAAGAGGTCATGATTTGTGAGCACAGTTAGACAAACATCTCCTTGCCCATCCCCTGCTGTGTTACTCTGTCCTGCAGGGCAAATTGTTTAACAACTTTTTTGTTAGAAGGCTTGTTAACAAGGCTATAGGGGATACAAGATGCATATCACATGCATCCATTCACAATGAAGGCTCAACGAGTCGAGATTAGCATGGCCAGCCCATTCACCTGCCTATTTAATCCCTGGTGCATGATAACTACATTAGAAGAGGAAGGGTGTAACACAGCAGCAATAAACCACCGTAAAAAATTATTACGTACTGAGCGAATGATCAGAAAGTCCCCATTCCCTAGCCACGGTACAAGTAAGGTATTTACAGGCAGCTCTGTAGCTCTGTACTTGGGAAATCTGGAGCCAGTTGATGAGTGGTGTTTGTATCAGCACTAACACACAGCCACTTCTCCAGCTGTTGGGCCCTTTGAGTAAGTCTGCCATCCAGAGCAGTGGGGGAAGGAACGCAGCCTGTAGGCTTGTTATTTCAACAGATATTTAGACGCACCCTAGAAGTAAGAGCTTTCTTCCCTTTTTGCTAGTCAAGAAGAGTTAAGAGCTTTCCTCCTCTAGCATCCTAGCACAGAGATCACGTTTCCAACTTGAAGTCGGACAGTCCCTCTCGGGGAATTTTTTTTTTAGACCAGCCGTAACTGCACAGGCGGGCTACCTGCATTAACAAAAGGAGGAAGCAGCGTGACAAGCATCGCCCCACGCCAACACATCTGATTCGGATGTATTATGCTTGGCGCTCTGCAGCCCTAATGGAAATACAAGCACACGGTGCTGTTAAGCAAGAACCAAACCTCTGGCCGAGGAAGCGGTATCCTCTCTCCTTGCGAGGGTGCACAGATTTAGAAAGAAAGAAATCCTGCCTTTTACAGTCTCCCATTGATTTTTTAAATTCTATTTTAAACAGCAGCCAGACTTTACTCCAATGTACACATATACTCAGGTTTCACCCCGTCACCTGTTGGCTCCCGAACAACACCCTTCTTTGTTAGGGCTCACAGCCCTCATTTCAGACAAGTTTCCAGAGAAAACACTTCAAGAAAGTGTTCAATAAGTCACAAGACTAGAGTTGTAAAAACAGAATTCCGCGCATAGCCCGATTGATGCTGTCAGACACGCTGAGCAATACGCGCTCATCTCGGAGGAGCCGGAGACGAAGCCTTCTTCAGCAGGAAGAGCTCCCCGAAGGGACAGGTGGGGTTTGCCCCGTCCTCCCCGAGTTTCAAAGACTTTCCGGTGGGTCCGAGGCACCCTCGGGTCCCCGGCTCCAGTCTCCCACCGCCAACGCGAAGGTACCGGCACCCATCCGGCTCCTCGGGCGGGCGACCCGGGGGGGAGGGAGGGAGGGAGAGCGGACACACGCAACCTCAAATTACCTCTTTACTGCACCGGAACAGCGGCAAGGGGCTGCAGGAGGAGCTGGGGGAGGCGACGACCCCCGCTGCAGACCCGACCCCGCGCTCCTTCCCGTCCCGCCCCGCTTGAACCCGAGCCCCTCTCTCCGCGGGCCTGGCAGGACGCGCTCCGCGGGGCGCAGCATCCCCAGCCCGGCGCGCTGCTCACCTCCTCCCGGAGCGCGTCTTCCCCTCCCCAGGCAGCTCCAGAGGAGCGGCCAGCGCCGGGCACGGCCCCGCTGAGGAGAGAGAGGGGCGGCGGGGCGGGGGTGCGGGGGGCTGCTCCCGCCCTGCCCTCACCGGGCGGCGCCGCCGCCTCTTTCCCTCCTCGTCCCGCCTGCTGGGAGCGCTACCTGCGCCGCCCTCCGCGGACACCCCTCACGCTCCCCCCGTCCCCGGGCTGCAGGGCAGGGAGGGGGCAGCCTCCCGAGCGCTTCACTCCAAACAGAATCCCGGAGAGGCACCGGCAGCGCCTCCCGACCCCTCGGGGGGCTCCCCCCGGCACCCCCGACCCCCGTTGCCCCCTCACCATTCCTCCGTCAGACGGCGGGAGGAATTTCTCCTGCCAGCAACCTTCCCGTCGAAGTGTTGCCCAAGGCGGGGGAAGGAGGGAAGAGAGGGAGGGAAGCTGGGGAGCCGCTCCTGCCACCGGCCCCGCCGCCCGCCTACCCGGGGGACCAAGCGTTTGCAGAAGTAATAAATTTCTGCGCTCATGACACGACGGACAATGTGTTTTAGCGACAACGCTTTTGTTCGTGTTCACGCCCGAAATAGATTTCCCACCCCACCCTCCGCCGTGCTCCGGCCTGACCCTGCCCGGCCCGGCCAGCCCGGCCCTGCGCAGCGAAGCGCACGGAGAAACAAACTACGGACTGGGATAAGGGCGGGGGAAAGATTTGTTCTAGATATCAATTTAGAAGTAGGAATATAATAAATATAAAAATAAAAATTAATCCAAAGCTGAGGACCACAGCGAGTAGATGTCTGCCCATCATTGCCTTCCTTGGCACATCTCGAGTGGTCAAGAGACGTCCGAGCCTCAGCTTCGGCACAGAAAAGTAACACCCGGGCTACTGGGACATGCTATACCTGCCCCGGGACAAAGAACTTCCAGCCCTCACTTTTACTCACTAGCCTGCCCCCCCCTCCCCAGTCTTTCCAGCCCCAGTGTGGGCATAACAATCCCTGAGAGGCGGGTGGTTCGGCTTCAAAGGCTGGCGGGCAGCTTCCCCTCCGGCACCGTCAATGTAACCGTGAACACCGCGGTCAAATTTCCTCTTCCCTCCCGCTTTGTCTCCCTTGAGAAGTCATTATCAAAGGGAATTTATTCGCGCTGCATCTTGGGGTCAAAACGGGCAACACTCCCCCCCCCCACACACACACACACACAAACACACTCAGACACACTCACTCACACACACACTCACTCACTCACTCACACTTTACCCCTCGCTGCGAGAAGCAGTGGGCAACCCCACCCCCTCTACACCTCCCACCCCCGGGGTCCCGCAGCCGGGGGCACCTTATCTGCCCGGGCCCGCCGTGCGGGACGGCGACGGGGCACTTCGCAGACACTTATCGCTTCCCCTCAGGAACGGAATTTGCATGAATTTAAATTCATTCTTCTAAATTTGAATGACTATGCCCGCAGGGTGCTAAGGGGAGCCGGCCCTGACGGGTTAAGGCGTGGCGGCCGCCGCGGGCAAAGGCGCTCAGGAAAGCATCCCTGTCCTCATCCCTGTCCCCATCCCTGTCCCCGCGGGCTGCGCCCCCTCACCCCCAACCCTCCCTGTACCTCAGGCAAGTTTCCAGGCGGGCCGGGAAGAGACATCCCCCCTCCCGTTCCCCTCCTTCCGTTGCAGATGAACCATCGGCAGACGCAGCCAGAACCGAAAGGCCGTCTGATGGATCAGGACCAATACTAGGATATCTGATCTGGAGCCGCCAAGCCCATCCTGGGGTTGACGACGTTACAAACAGCCCGTCGACTGGAGCCTACCCCCATCACAAACCGGCTGCGCCATCAGATGTGCCCAGAGACCTCACACTGACATTTGTAACCCTATGTGGATGAAGGAGGAGGTCCCGCACGGACCCAGCCCCATGAAATCAAAGCCAGGGTCTGCGGTTCCTGCAGCGGAAAAAAACAGCTGAAACTCCAGCAAATTAACCAGCCCCAATCCTTCCACACCCCATTTCACTTCCATAAGCAGTGCTGCTGGTTGTACTACCTCTGTTCTTAAACTGCTAAGTTGTTTTGAGGTCAAAGTTTGGAGTACCACTTGGATGAACTGGAGATATTGTCAGTTTTTGTCAGTGCTGGCTTTACAAGACCCAGACTGTTCCTGTTCTGTTCGTTGGACTGAGCAGACCCCATCTGGTGGCCAGCTGAACATCTGCCAACTCCATTCATCATTAATCAAAAATGGAAATGTCAGGAATAATGTTTATTCTTCCCCGTTACACGACTGAATTAAATACCAACAATTTGCATATATTGTCTACCCCTTTTCCAGGGGTGCCTGACCTTTCCTTAGTATTTCCCCACAGCGAGCGCTCACCACTTCTGCACAGCACACTGCAAAATGGAAAATCTCATCTGGGGACTTCTGCAACACAACCAACTCAATGGCTGCAGATAAATTTGCAAATTTTCCTGACCTAGAGCCTACAGAAACCAAAGAAGAGACGTTCACTTACTTGACTGGGCAGTCAAACACTGACAGCTGGCTTCCTTTGCTCTTTTTTCCCTGGACTTTTCTGGCTTGAGCAAAGAAACTACCATATTGTTCTGGGCAATGCACTTCAAGATTATCAGGCCAAAAACAACTATTGGGATCTTCTAGACTGAACTCATGTGGTCACAAGATTTTCCTAAAATTACTGTCTGCGTGAACAAAACATTTGATTTTGATTTAAAAGTACTAGTAATGAAAACCCCACTACACTGCCTGCTGAATCCACTACAACCCTCGTTAAACTGTTTCAAGTAGTCAATGATTTTAAACCTTTGTTTTTGTTTTGGTTTTATATAGAAAAATCTCGGATTGCTGTCTTTCAGTGCTCACACACTGATCCAGAGTCGTTTCAGACCCTTGAATGTTAGGCTACAGACCCAGCTACTGTAACTCCCCCTAGGCATTTGCAAATTGTGAAAGTCATTCCTTAACCATCTCTTTTGATTCAGGCTACTTCCACAAGAGCAAATGCAAGAGCAAATGCTTTGACATGGTATTTTTATTTATTTATTTTACACAACAAATACAACAGCAAGTGTACTTATTATCTGAAGCATAAACTATGCTACAGAAGTTGCCTCCCCCCAAAAAAAAAACCAAAAAAAAAAAACCCCAACTTGCCAACTTGCCCTTTAAGGCATGTTTCACATTCTTGATAGTGCCTGTATTGAGCTGAATCTCCAAGAAACCAGGTGCTTTGAGAGACCTGCAATGGAACAGAATCTTTTGTCCTGAGGTATGAGCAGAAATCTAATCTAGGTAACAACTTACTTCTACTACTGACCAGACCAGGGTGTTCTCTGGCCTGGAAGAAATTCACTAATTGTATCAGAGTGGTTTCCCAGTTCCAAAATTATCCACATCAGGGAACATCCCCTGAGATAACACTGTAATTGCTACCTTTGTTGGCAGTCACAGAAGAGAGACCAAGGACAGAGAATGAATTAACCTCTTGTGCTTCAGAGGCGGCTTCTCTGGGTAGGACAGTGGCATAACACCCACCTCTCAAGCCTGATTAGTTCTGTGGATAAACAGAGGAAGTCATCCTCTACATCATCACCCTTTAATGATCACCACCTCCACTCCAGGAGTTTTAATTAATCATCATCTCACCTGTTAATTTAAAATAAAAAGTCATGAGTCAGCTATGAAAGGTGAAAGTATGAAGTAAGTTGGATGGAAGATTGAAGGAAAAAAAAACGTCAGTAATATTATTTCAGAGAAGTCAATGAGAAAATTATTCAAAATAAGCCAGGTTTCATGTTTTGAAACAAAACAAACCAAGGAAGGTTTTGCATGTTTCTGACACAGGAGGAGTCCATGGAGCAGGAATTGTGACTGCTCCCCAAGGGGTTACACAGAAATTAAAGCCCATGCCTGAGGAAGGTGGGTATGGCGTTCAGGAATTTTGGAAATGGGGACACGACCGTGTATGGTCCTGTCCACAGGCTACAGCAAAGGACACCAGGACACATTTACAGGACCAAGGTCCTTTCCACCTTCTGTGGTGCCAGGTCTATGCCCTGAGGGAGTGAAGAAGCGAGAGTAAGAGATGCAGTTCCACCACTCTCTGAGCTGATCCATGGGAAAACCCAACCCAGTGAAAAAATGCTGGTTTAGTTCTCTGGGTTGGTCTGTGTTAGCACAGGAAAAACCAGGACCAGCTCCTGTGAGGCTGGACTGTTGTGTCAGCAGTCAGCCTTGCTCCCACTCTCTTCTGGGAAAAGTGGGATTCATGGGCCTTATGAACATAAGGTCAAGAGGGTCTTGTTCAGCTGGTGTATAAACAGCCCAACCTCAAGACCACTTTACATGATGCTCAAATACAAGTGAAATTTAACTATGTTTGCCTTACTGTGTTCAGAACCCCCTGTGGACATCCACCTGCACCTCTAGATACTTGAACATCTTGTCAAACCTGGCCCTAGGCTCCTCTCACAGGTTAAGAACATGATTGTGGAAGTACACCTTCATAGGTAGTAACAGTTTGCACAATTTTATCACTGTATATAATCAGTACTAGACACTGGACACATTGGATGTCCTTGAAGCAAAGCTGAAGGCCCCAGTGGGCCCTAGTGGGCCTCCAGAGCAAGGCCACCTCTCTTGGTGCCACTCTGCACCTGAAGCTGTAGGTGAAAACTCCCTGTGCCCTGCCTATTCAACACTGCTTCCCCCTGCCACACAGATGGTGGAGTTTGGCATCAACAGAGGATCACCACAAGCTGCTGGGAGTACAAGCTACAAGAGACAGAGTGATGCTGTTACTGGTGTATTGGGACATCTCGACTGGGTTGCTGACTGGTGTCTTCCTGTATTTTATTTTTTGAGGCTGGAAAGAAAGAACAGAGGCAGCCCCTTGTGAACCCTGACACCTCCAGAGAGTGAATATTTGATGTTTTTAAAATAACATTTAAAACCACAGAGAAAACTAGCTCTATAGGAGACAGACAGATAAAAGACAAGAGATGATATGTAATAGAGGAGATAAGTGGATTAAATGGGAGCATGTCTGTGAAAGGCAACAAGTAAAAAAATAAGAAAACAATGGTTCCAACAACTTTAGAAAGTGAAAACATTCAGTGGCAATACCAACATCAGATAACAATCAGGAGACAGTCAAGTGGAACTGGACAAACAATCAAATAAAATAAATGCTCATTTTATTTCCACCCACCAAGCAACAGCACAGGGAGCTGCAGAGGCACCCAGCAACCAGACACTGAGGAGGGAAACAGCCCCTGAACTATGGAGAGCTGCACCAGCTACTGCTGGCCTGATGGATGGATGGCATCAGCTACTGTGTGTTGGGAGTACCCACCTAAGAGAGGTTTATTTTATTTCCTCTCCCTAACGCTCTCAGAGTTGAAGATCAATATACCCTTTAAATCCCTGCTCCTGCTTTCCTTCAGCAGCAAAGAACTTAAGTTTTAATAAAACGCCCTTCCTCACCAGACTGCTCTAGGACTTGCTCCTGACCCAATAGGCTGGTGCCATATCTGAAAACCCTAACCCCCACAGGCTTTTCCGAAGGCAGTGATCTTGATTTTATCATCATTGGCTCCACACAAGCCTAGAGTCACACAGGGCAGGGGTAACCACCTGGATGCCCACAGCCCCACTGCACCCAGTGGGCCGAGGGGTGCCCGTGGGGCTCCCCTACCCACATCCACACCCTGGGCTCCCCATCACCCCGCTGCCCAGGCTGCAGAGAGCACACCAGAGAGCACACCTTGCAACAACATGAGCCTGCAACATCAGCCTCTGCTGGTAGCAGAGTCTGACTGACGCCAGGTGGATGGACTGGGCTTTCGGTACCAGCCCAGCACAAACACCATTGTGCAACGGGGGAGGTGTTGCAGAGCTGCTGCTAATGCGCCCTTTGCTTATCGAGGGACTTTTCAGCTTAGTGCTGTGCCAAGGCCTGTGTGGATGATGGATGATGTCACTCTTATCTGTGGCAAGCTTCGTTCTCAGGCCTTGCCCCCAAATAACTCCTTACAATTTATGTAAATTGTTCGGGAAATTGATTAAGATTTTTGGGGGAAAAAAAAAAGCGTGAACAGCGCAAACTCTGTGTGGCTCTTCCATTATGAGCACCACACACACATGAGGGGTAGGGGCTTTCTACATGGGTGTGTAGTGAGAGGACAAGGGGGAGTAATTTCAAACTTGAGGAAGGGAGGCTTAGGTTAGACATTAAGAAGAAATTCTGTGAGGGTGGTAAGACACTGGCACAGGTTGCCCAAGGAAGTTGTGGATGTCCCCTCCCTGGAAGTGTTCACAGCCAGGATGGATGAGGCCATGAGCAACCTGGTCTGGTGGGAGGTGTCCCTGCCCATGCAGGGGGGTTGGAACTGGATGATCTTTAAGGTTCTTTCCAATCGAAACCATTCTACAATTCTATGACACTCACCACACGAGCAGGGCATCCTTGCAAAGAGACAAATATTTAAATTAACACTTAAATAAGTATTTGAACTAATATTTAAAAAATAAATTTCAAACCCTTCATGAGTACAGTTTTATTGCATGTCTGGTTACACTCAGCCTGCCCTGTTGCTGGCAATGCTCTTCCACAGCCTCAACTTTGAAAAAAACAAGTGACTGAGTTTAAGTGAAGGCAAAGTTTCACATGGAAGATTACTAGTACTGCTGCAGCATTTTGTTAAGAGAAAAGAAAACCCAGTTTTAGGCCAAAAAGAAATTTGCAAAGTATGTGGTAACCTCTACATGCTTAAAATTGGGAGCAGAGGGAAGTACTATGTTGCCATTTTCTGTAAATCATTCCCACAGCACACTACAAATACAGGTAAGACAATGTGTAGATTAACTATTATTTTACCAAATTAATCTCATAGGTTATCCTTATGGCAGACAGTGATGCAAAGAGAACATAAAAAATGGAATAATGAGATGTATTACAACTTCCTTAGCTTTGTTTAGTGTCACAGTTGCAAGAGCAAGACTACCAGATTGATGAACAGTCAAGTCTGAAGGCCACAAAACTCTACCAAAAGGCATTACAAAAAAAAAAAAAAAAAGTGTTCCAGTCTTTCACATAGAAAGAAAAATGACTAAATAATTAGCCCAGCCAGGTAAGCCTGGGAATAGCCCCCTCACTTCTTGCTCAGCAAATAAAAAACCTTGCCCAAAGTTGGGCAGGTTTCTACCTTCAACAGAGGTTCATCACACTTCCACATCTGGCCAGTCCATGCCCTCTCCTACTACAGTTACTGCAGCTTTTTTGTTTTTTAATCTAGTAGTAGTTAATCTAACTGTGTGTGATCAAATAAGATGATATCAGGGTCATCACCCCAAATAAACATGCAGGGTTTCTGCTGTGTTTTTTCCTAGCAGGGTTATGATTCAGCACATTTTCTGGGAGACCCAGGCTTTCTGCTTATTAGGTTGAGGAATGCCAATTTCAGAGGTTACATCCTTTCTTACTTTCTTTTTCTTTTTTTCTGAGCATGACTAGTTTTTCTCTGCTGGTTTAGCTCCCAGAACTGGTTTACAGCAGGATGAGTTGAGTGCAATCGTCAGCATTAAGGAAGGGGTGGGAGGAAAGCCCAGAGGGACAGTCCCACTGCAGGTCAGTAGTGAGCTCCTGATACATCAAAACCACATCAAAAAAAGCAGCCAGGGAAGATGGCTTCACCAGCATTGCTCTTGGTTGCCTGCCAAGTGCCCTTGGGATTATGGACATGTAGGTATGAAGTGAAGAGAAAGTTTAATCAAGAAGTGCTAGATCAGTAAAAAATTGAGAGTCAGCAGAGTTACAGTCTAAAAGCATTCAAAAGACTCAAATTTCTCCTCCAAGTAGCTATATGCTTAGGAACAGGTGCTTGGAGGCCTAAAAGTGCTCTTTTCCTTCTCTTTATCTCTACTGCACTTGAACTTCAAGGCCAAGTGGACAGGCAGTGTTTATTTGAGTTGTGAATTATGCCTGATTTTTCAGTAGGATAATAGTGAGGATCTCAGTTAAACAAATATTCAAATAGAAATCAAGTTAATTGTGTTTATTAGCTAGCAGCCATTACCCTTTCCACACCAAGATATTTAATTGTAACTACAACAAGGAAAATCCACTTTAAGTTCCCTAAATATCAAGGTCTGCCTCATCACCCACATGACACCTCTATAGACAAGTCTGGAATCTCCAATACATCTGTATTTCCTTGACTGTATTTAGAGAAATGTTTGCAGGCTCTTAAGATTATATGAGTATTTTCAGAGTAAAAGATTTCAGATCGTTCACAGTAATGAGAATCCTTATGTATGAAGCACACAGTACCAATTAAGACTGTTTTAAGGACACTCTGCTGAAACCCTTGACATGAGTGACCTTTGTACAAGCACCCATTTCTCCTTAAGTCCCTACTCTACTGTCAGCTGCTGAAACAGCAACTGCTTGACAGTACCTGACACCTGATTTGCAGCTGGCAGCCTCCTAGCTTTAAGCTACACCCACCTGGGCTTGCCAGCATGTCCCAGCTTTTCTCACCAGTTTGCTCAGAAGGATGGGTTCCTTCAGGTCTGTGGCCTTGAAGTAATAATGCCAACTTTTGACAGTACCAGAATTTAATGGAAGTGAACAAATGCTAATGCAATCTGTGGCCAGAGACTATGCATGCTTCTAGAATAGACAATTTCTCTCCCCCTATTCTTAAGATTGTATTTACATTCAGCACTATGGAGTCAAGCACTTCACTGTTGCTACAAGCTCCATCCTCAGAGGTTGAGGGAGTCTGCTCAAGTGTCAGGCCACATTGACAAAGATAGTTCAAGAATAATTTCTTCAATTCTGCAGTTGCTAAGGAAAAAGTGCAATCATTTTCAGGATGAGAAGGCAGAAAAATATGGGACCTTTCCACTATGTAATGCTTCAGTATCTTTTAAAGAGGTTTTAAAAGCAAATATTTGAGAAAGAAATGTGAACGCAAGGCAAAACCCTAAATTTTGATAGATCAGGTTTTGTTAGGTAAAACCTGTGAATATCAGAGCTACTTGATAAGACTTCAGACATGACTGAGAGATGACATGGCATTTTTATAGGTCTGAGAAATGGCACTTGTCATATACAGAGTATTTAAAAAGCCCTGACTGTTAGTTTAAGTTTTTGATGATTTAGTATGTTTAAACTTGTATATTTTCCTGTCTTGCTTCTTTGTCTACAACAAGATTAACTCCAATTACTAAGCAGAGGAAAGATGAGAATAAACGTTTCACAACAGCCATACACATGTAACTTTCCAGCTTGATGTAATCTTTTGATTTTTGTGTTACACACACATCCCTCCCTCCTCAGTCATCATCTGCTTTCTCTTCAGTGGTATTCCTTCATAATTCTCCCTCTTTGATATGAGAAGTAATGAGTCAGTGATAACTCAGTGATAATTACACTGGTTTTGTAAATGCAATCTATTGACAGCTGGCCTGGACTTTACTTCCAACATCAACAAGTGTTCCAGTCTTCTGAAGGTGCTCTAAACTTTGTACTGAGCAAGTTTTAAAGCAAGAGACACCTTTTCCTACAAAAAAAAACAAACAACAAAACAAAACAAACAAACAAACAAAAAAAGTAGGGATAACTTTTTAGCTTCGGACGATTTGGTTTAATTGGCAAATATCCCCCTCACATCTCCAAACTGGTGGTCTTCCATTCACTGAAAGACTACCTTAACAGAATAGTAGCAGGCACACTAAAAAAAAAAAAACAAAAAGAAAAAAATTAAAAGTTTTAAAAGGACAATCTAGTTATCTAGTTAAACAACCCCCTGATTCACTATGAAGATTTCAGTTACAGAATACAGAATCCTGACTTTGTTTTGGGTACTGCCACAGCTTTCTCAACAAAGTTGGTGCCATTATGCAGTTGGATTACAACTTCCTCAATCAGTTCCTGGCGTGCTGATCAGATAATACCTAAAATCTGGCAAGACTTAGTTACCATGCAAATGTTGAGAGAGGTGCCCACTCAGTGAGAATGAAGCCAGCTCTCATGGAATTTTTTGTTGTTAGTTTGCACTGCACTAAACTGCAGAAAATAACATATGCCCATATCAAACTGTGTCAGGACCACAGAGCCTCAAATGTTATTAATTTTCCTCTTCTAAATGAGATTAAGGCTGGATTTATATCTTCACTACACATCACACCAAGATGACTACTGGTAAGAAAGAGCTGCATAGCCTAACCCAGCTTGTATGTAGGATCAGAAACACACACTTGGCACAGCCTAAAGTACCCAAGTGGATGATAACTTGTTAAAACTGCAGCCAGATCAACTCTTGCTTCTTGCCATGAGATTCTGCCACCATAACTGATTGATTCTTCAAGACATGAATGACCAAGTGGTGTCACTGGGATGACAGAGCTGCCAGAGAGGGACAGCAGACTTCATGAACAAGAGGAAGAACGCTTGGGGGAAATGGGAGAGGGTGGCAAGTACTCTACAGCCTAGATGCTAAAATAAGACCTTTGTACCTAATTACATTCTTATTCCTTAGTCACCACAACTGCAATGGACAGGTTGCCTCCTTTTAATTTCTCTGATCTACAGAAGGCAGTGGAGCTAATGTGAAAAGGTCAAAAACCTGAATCAATACACTGATCCTCCCAGCAGTGGATTTTCCATAGAGATCCGTTACCCCACTGTGAAAATAACAGAGGTAAGTTTAGGAGATGCAATTACCTGCACCTTTTCCCCATTAAGGCTTGTAACTCTCTCAATGAGAATTTAAGAACATACTCACTTCAACTTCTGTGTGAAGTTAATAATTGCATGAGAGACAAGCAGCGGAACAAGCCGCTCACATTTTGTATTATCAACAAATGCTGGAGAGCAGGTTTTTGGATCCAGCTATTACCTCTAATTACACCTATCTCTATGAATAAATGAAAACTAGTTTGCATTTTCCCCCTGATCATTAGCCTCATTTACATAAGTGTTATGAGGCCAGTTCTTTATCCATTAGTGTGAATTAAGTGATACCCTGCTGGGCACAGGACTGTTCAGACATGCTGACTGGGGAGCAGCTGCTCTCCTCTTTTGGTATTGAATGTTGATTAGCATCACAGCACATGACACACTGCAGGGCGTATCATGTGTCACTCTGTGGCATACAACATTTAATGAGAACCCAAAGCAAATGCCATAATTTACCAAGCCAATCCCGAACAGCGGGCATTCATTTTTTGGGACACTGCTGACTACCTGGGGAAGAGCTGTACATTTGCTTAGTTATTTTAAGGAGTACCAAGTATACCCACTGCCAAATTATTAAGCCTAGTCACATCTTCCAGCAAGACTTATACCTTACTCTTTCAATTCTGATCTATGAGTCAAAATAAAACTTGCATACTGTTAGACTTAATACAGAACATTTATTTAAAGCCACAGAAGCTATGAGAAGTTCATGATACGAACTCAACTACTCAAATACGGACTGAGGCGTAGTATCACCTTCCTGTGACTACTAACAGATCTCCAGCAAAACCTTTACATTCTTTGTCAGCATTCCTCATCTGAAAGATGGGTTGACACCACCTTGTCTTGCAAAGATTCATTATTTATTTGAGTGCTACTTTGACTGTAAAACAGTGCATCATTGTATTATCAACATTTCACTACTTTGACACTACTAAATGAAAGCAAGGAATTGTATTTAATGAGAGTGGAGAAATTAATGTCACACCATTCAAGTGCATGAAAAATCTCTGGGTTTTTTTACCAGAAAACACAATCAGGGCTAACAATGCAAAAATGCTGGATGCACCGCTGCCTCAACTCATCCACAAAGCAGCATCACAAATCCTGACAGCAATTAGCTCACTTTGTTCTGAAAGACAGAACTTAGTTAGTAAAGGTTTCAGCTTGCACATCTTTTCTTTAGAAGACCAATGTGGCAACAGAACGTGCTTTTCCAGCTAAATAACTTGTCACTCTGCACGGCCCTTGCTCCTCAGCACCAGTGTAAGCAAACCAGGAGAATCCCTCTTGGAAGAGCAGGCCAAGTTTGGTCACTGGAGTTGATCTAATTACTGCCATAGTTGCACATCTGTTTCAAAGAGCAGAGCTAGAACCCTTGCATGTTCTCTTCTTTTTCTGTTCCCACAACTTCAGAGCACAAAGACATTTTTCAAATTTGGTGGAGAGAAGCCACATCAGAGGCTGGGTTTTATAGTGAAAAGGGTCTTGTCTTTTAAACTGAGAGCAGACCTAGGTTATGCCAGAGGTCTTTATAAACTAGCTTCCTGTTTGTGATGGCATCAGCCTCTCTTCCCATGATCTTAGTGAGATTCTTTGCTAGAAAGCTTCAATAAAGAGACCTCATTACAGTACATTAAAGCAGTGGTGCCCATCTTTCTTCTGCATGGACCACTAACCTCAGTTCAGCTTCAGAAAGGACTATCCATCACAGTACCTCCTCACCCCAGCTCTTCTTTTTACAGCCCAGATGAGCTTCTCATGTACAATCTATGCATTATAATCTAAAGGCAGAGTTATCTTAGAGGTGCAAAATGTTGTCCTGGGGGCTCCTGACCCACTGTCCCCTTGGAGAGACGAAGCCTCCAGCAGCAGAGTGGACAGACAGCTGTAATGTGTGGGTCATGCAGAGCACTTTGGTTAAAGGACAGTTCTGAGAGCCTTCAGCCCAGGATACTCTGGGGACTGCTCACACTGGAGCATGGATTGGGAGGACCACCATGACCTGAGCCATCAAACTTTGGTGAAGCTGCAGCCTATGCAGTGCAAAATACAACCACCCATCATAGCCAGGAGACACTTAAGAGACACTTCAGCTCTCCTTTAACAGGAAGGACACTCTAACTGCCTCTGCACTAGTAAATAAAACAGGGCTTGGGTTCAAGTTCAAGCATCAGCCTGCAGCCACCTACACCATTTCACTGGTGGTACACCCCATGGTGTGGTTTTGAGCAATCAGCACTACCAGACACAGTGTATGAGACGTAGGAAAGGCCACAAACTGTTCCTACCAGCTGGGACAGAAAAGAGCTGGGTTTGGGTTTCTCCAGCCTCCCTCCACAGCTCTTGAGCTCAAAGAGGCTGAGAAGCACTCAGCCCATGCTTTCATGTAGTACCCCAAGGCATGCACCACACACTCTCAGCTCCCAGATGAGTTTTTCAGATGTGTTGAATGGAAAAAAAGAAAGAAAATCCATCGAAGGGAAATGTCTTTAGAAAGAGTGGTAGAGCACACAGTGCAGTGCAACTATGGGCAAGGGCTACACATCATGGATTTGGGATGTCTAACACCTGGTTTTAGGGTCAGGGGACTGGTTACTGCTAAATGAAACACTGCCCAGACATATGTAGTCCTGGGCTTCTGAGTAGTCTTCCACTAACTTTAATAAACACGTTTAAGATTTAGAATTGCAGAATAACCACTGCTTTCCTATGATTTTTAGGTTTACATAAGTTTCCTTATAAAACAAAATTTTGGAACAATGATTTACTGCAACCCCAGTGCTGGAAGTAGTTAAAAACTTAAACGCAAAACATCTATGTTATAAAATACTTCTTTTATATATATAAAAAAACCTGTTTCATAATTTGGAAACTTTTTTATAGAATCCAGTTTTTAATAAAAACAGCTTTTAGCTACACACATTTGGGAAGCAAATGCAGCAAGGCTATTATTACAAGACTGAAAACAAAATCAGAGATATCTGAAACTATTTTTTGAAGTTAGGATAACTTTTTTTAAAATACATCTTACTGTTAGAAATGAACCCTTGACTAAATGCAAGGCTTCCAATGTCATTCACATAGACATTAATTTTCTAGGATACTGCTGTTTTCAATCATGTTTAGCAGTGTTAATTTTTTCTCATTATCAGCAAAACAAAACAAGTACATGCTGAGGATAAGGAAACAGCTTTGTTTATCTTCAAAATCATGTGCTTACCAGAACTACAGCATGTATTTGCCATATGTCAGCCCCTGCCCCCCTTCTTTAAATTACAAATTCATTAATATAGCACAGTGGTGCTATATTGTTAGCAAGGAATGAAAAACACATTTTAAAGAGCAATTAAGTGGGATAAAACTATTTGGAGAGAAAGGTTTTCCATTGCAGCACTGTCTTAGGGAGACCAAAGGGGAAACCTGACACGAAGGAATGTCAGCCTGAACTTGATGAATTTGTACTCAGAGCAATGTGTCCCATCCCAACCCCACTGAAATGGTAGCAGCTTCCCCATGTCGTGTTGCAAAACCCTTCCTTACAGCTGCCTTTTCTTCTATAGGTTGCCCTATAGATGAGAGAGAAAATTTTTTTGATCAATATATTGAATAGAGCCGTGTCTTCTGTTATTGTCTCAAACTGCAAAACTCAAACCATCTGTGTTTGATGTGTAGCCTGCCAGAGATGGTTCCTTTGCCAAAACAGATTGCACGGGCTCAATCTGCAACCTCCTGGTCCAGAGCACGCAAAGCCAACTTAAAGGCTCCCAGGGATGGCAGCAGCCTTTCCACAGGACCCACTGTGGTTTCCTGGGGTGCTCAAACTAGAGATAAAGAGTTCTGTACAAGTACACAAAAAGGCTCAAATCCAGGTCAAGTCTGAATTTTAGTTTCCTTCTCCTTGCTCTTTTAGTAATGGGATTTGAGACAGCAAGTCTAATGGATCAGTTTAATGGCTTAGAAAGAAAAGCCTTGAAAAGCTTGATCCCTGCTTTGAATGAAAGCAGATTCTGACTGGCACAGAAGAAACCTAGTACTTAACAGTGCCTTGGTTGCAAACATTTTTATGCTGTTGAGTCAAATGTTATCACTTCAGAGGCAAATGCATCTATGCGTTTTAATGTAAAAGAGAACATTTATTTATACAGTGAAATGAGAAAAGTTTCTTAAATAAATTTCTTTTTTTTTAATTAAAAAAAATGGTAACTGTGAAAAAAAAAACAAACCAGCTTACGCCTCCCCTCTCCCTTGGGAGTTAGGATGCTCAGCAAATTTGGCTCTTAAATCAACATATGTTTGTTATTTAAGTTATACTGTGATTTTTTTCCTCTCTGTTCCTGTGAGAGTCCATGGCATGGCTACTCCTTCCAAGCCTGGAAGCTGCATCTTTAAAGCGTGAATATTAGATTACCCACTAGACTAGAGAGAAACCACTTTTGCTGCATAGAAAGACTGACAACTCTAAACATGCTACAATAAAAAGCAAGACCTGATAAAAATTCCATTACTGGCTTATCTGGAGGGTCAGTTCAAAGGGTCAGTTTCCCAGCAGGGCACCAGTGCTTATCAGTTAGCTCTGCTGAGCCTTTCAATTGCAAAGAGAAGTGTTGCCTCCAACTGGCATGACAATGGCACTATTAAACAGGCACTTCAAAGATCTAGATGTTGTAAATGCTTTGGTTTTGCCAAGTTCTCTATGCCCTCACCAGCCAACAGACTTTTTCATGCAGAGGTCAGTCCTCACTAGGCAAATGAAAAGCAGGTAATAAAAATAAGTCGTGTGAAATGCAGCAAATCCAGCATCACGTGCCCTTACTCCCAAAGCAGGTCCCCACATTTTCTAAGGTGCAGAGAAACCTGTACCTGACCAAGAGAGAAATGGGGCTACTATAGTACAAAGTTCAACTGATCTGCTACATCAGGGAGTCAGAGCCAGTAGAACTTGCTTATATACCACAAACCTGCAACCCTCCTTCCCACAGGAGAAAACACAGTAGGATTTCAGAGGAGAACCTGCAGGAGTGGACATTTGTCAGAGCAGATCTACTGATGAGCTGCTTGTCTGACACACAACACTCACTGAAGCTGGCTAGGTAGGCAGGCGAGCTGGTACTATTAAAGAGCCACAGGGTTTGTTCCTTATCTGCCTGTATTGAATGAAGGGTAAGGAGACTGGGCAGTCCTCATGGATCTACTCATCATTCCCTAGTTATCACAGGGGGATAGAGATTATGCAAGTTAAGGTGGATATGTGGTCATTCAACACTTGCCAGTCTGCATCAGCACTGGATGCACCTACCTTTATCTAGATCTGAGATGCCTCGCCTCAGACCTTTCCCAGCATTTGATCTGTGACCTTTCCTCGCATATAAACCATATGTTTTAAGTAAAACTCTCCTACCCTAAGAAGTTTGCACGTCATTAATCTTTTAAAATTCCTTTTCACTTAGCTCTTTCCCCACTTTCTTTGGAGCAACATGACGGAGTCCCAGCCTTGTTTTTTTTCAGCCCAGCCATCTGCTTGGATGGAGCAGCATCCTTTGGAAAGAGCTCTGCAATCTCTTTCAAGCCTTTGCAGTGCATCTCCCTCGCCCTGTTGCTTTGTAACCCTTGGGACATCGGTAACAAGATGTGCCAGAAACGCTGCAAGAGCAAGAAGCTTCATTTTCACATGAATGAGGACATGACAGGAAGCTTTTCAACCCAAAATATTTCCTGTCTGATCAACTGGCCACAGTTTACACGTGGGAATAAACATGTGACCCACTGCAAATCAAGGCCATCTACTCTAAAACATGTCTGCTCAAAGCACAAACAGACTATGATTAAGTTAAGTTTTAACTCTAGAAAGCAGTTTAAACTTAGATAGGGGATAGATTCAATCTTCACTGAAGGAATTGCCCCCTTTTTTTTTTTTTTTTTTTTTTTTTTTTTAAAAATTACTGTAGTTCCCTTCAGAAGTGAAAAGGAAACTTTCGCTTGGACCTCCTGAGCTTGGTTGATGCCAACACAGTTAAGAAGGGGATGAGATGCAAGCAAAAGCTATATATTATCACATCCCAGCAAGTTACAAGTTACAGCATACCAGCAGAGCCCCACATACTTTCCACTTGTCCCATCAGCAAAGCAGTAAGAGCAGTTTATGCCCTTGCCTGACACCTTTCAGAGGCTGCAGTCCCCTCACCCCAGCCAGCGAGACAAGCATTCCCCAGCACCCACCCATAGCACAAGGCACGTTGTTGTTGCTTTAAAAACACTGACCAGGGAAAAATAAAGCCCTAATTTCCACTGTTGAAAGACTGATGTGGATATAACACACAAGTTATAAACAGTTTTGTCTTAGGGCTTTATCCATCTCAGCTCAGGTATATACCCTCTCCTTCCATGCCCCTGGCAGCATTGTGGTTGTGAATTGTACACAAAGAGTCTCCCTCTTTCCCTCTTTTGTAGTCTCCCTCCCACCTCTTTTCTACTGCATTACCTTTCAATTAGTCACAGGTGCACAGAAGAACACAGTTGTCTGATCTCCTAGACGATCTTATTGTCTATAAACATTAGTACCTGCTATCTCTCCAGAAGGAGCAATCTTATACAGAGAATAAGTATAAAGAAACTCAAGTTGAAACAATTAGGTGGGATATGTTTGAAGAACATATGTTAGCAACCCCTAACAAAAACACAGGTCTTGTTTTCATCAAATATATGCAGAAAGGACTCTCTCAAAACATAAAGGGAAGCATCTGTGCATAAGTTTACCAGGTGGGTACTGGTACGCTCACACAACCAGCATCTACACCAGCAGTCCCTCCTCTAAAGCTGCCCAGGATCTTCAGCCCTCTACACTGGAGTGTAAGTTGGTAAGGATAAGTCTTTGCCTATGTGTAAACATCTTGTTTTAGGTGCACACACTTTGAACTAGAAGGTGTTTCAATACCAAGCCATGTATCTTGGCCCCAGCAGCCGTACTTCCCCAGTCACCCACTACAGTGGTGTCTCAGAGGAAGTTCTAAACCTGTACTCAAGGAAGGGCTGAAGAAGGGCAAGGTTTGCCAACCTTCAAGGGCAAGGTTGAAGAATCAAGGTTAATTTTGTTTCAGATGACAGTTTGGTGCACATACCTCACTGATTTAGAAAAATAGGAACAACAGATGGGTGCTATTTGCCTGCAGCCTTTTGGGTGGTAAGGCTAGTTCTGAATGGCACCATATATAATCTGCCTTCACAAACAAGTAAATCTACAGTTTACCCACTTTTCTTAAGAGTTTATAAATATCCTGTATATAATCTAACAACTCCAGCAGTTGCCAGGTACCATCTAAGACATTTCCCCCTGCTAGCAATTAGATACATCTTAATTTATTCATTTAAAAAAACTTCTAGGCTAGTATTACTGAGAAATGATCCATGTTTCTCAGGGATCTAACAATGTTTACTAAGCTTTACAGGAAGAAAAAAGCCAGTATTAAGACTTCAAGTTTAGTAAGTACCACATGCACTCCTGAGCCATGGAGTTTCCACCTACGGCTCATGCCTCTTTAAAAGAAGTAATTTACAGGGCATTTAATCATCATGCCATTTTGCACTGGTTTTGGCAAGCATTACAGTAGAAAACTATGGAACAGCAGGTAGAGATGCATGTGTAATTTTTAACTTAAGGAGAGCAGTTAATTTAATACCACTTTTCCAATGCAAACATAAATATGGGCCTGATTGACTGAATAGCTCTATCATGAAAAGCTTAGTTAAGATCTCATCAGTTAATATCTAGATGGTTCTCCTTGACAGCAATGCTTTCACTTCAATGCAACTTGTTAATCTGTAACTTTACGTGAGGAAAAAGAAACACTGAAATAAGATCTTGCAGTGTACAACTTACCCTGAAATATCTCTTTATTGGATCAAGATAAAGGAATAATTATATATTAAAACCACCACATGCCTAACTTTATAGTGTAATACATAAGCAAGAGGATAGCACTAGCAACCGAATAAAGCAAGATTTGGTATGTAAAGGTTTATCAGAAGCTGATGGATTAGGTTTTCTAATATGGTCACTACTGATCTAGAAAGGCTGATCTCTTAATGTAATGTTCTTAAGTTCCTCCATCATCACCCATTTGGGTTTTCTCACAGTTCTTAGCATAATTTAAGCATGCCTCCCTAAAGGAAGCCTTGCTGGAGAGTTGGTGTGGTAGTAAGAATAAAGTTTTATACCCCCCTTTGCAGTTTAAGGTTCACAGTTGCCCCCTTGTTTCCTGGGAGTGCTTCAACGTGCAGGACCAGG